>NC_073397.1:1720534-2008893 GCF_028641065.1 Leucoraja erinaceus
TGCTTGGATCTAAAGGATAATTTGTGTTCCTTATAAATGTCTCTTACTAATCTAGCCATGGCCAACACGTTGACGCGCACTTGCCAAATGTCTCTGCTGCCTTTTAATCACTTGCACGACTCGTGATTTCAACAATTGTGAATGTTCAATTGATCGTATATTTCTCATAGATTAAAAGAAGTGTGTCAAGTTCTCTTTAAAGTGGAATCCATAAGTAAGACGGATCGATTCTCTATGTCACTGAGCCCCTGTCAACTGGACCAATATCAGGTGTGGAGAATGAGCCAAGAATATTTGGGGAGATAATATCGTATTTGAAAGTACATCATTTACTTTTTATGTCAATTTTAATAATGAAAAGGGAATGGGTCGTGCTGTTATTGACTATTATTGGAATGGAGTTTGTATAATCTTCTATAAATAATTGGAAAGAAACCTGCGACCTTTCATGTCCACTTGCATCCTATTAAATGTTTCATAAAGGAGTGCTGTTTGAAAAACACCAAGTTCACTGGATATAATCTGTGCCATCTCAGGGCACGTAGTGTGCAAGATATTGTGGATAAAGTGAGCCTCGCAGCTCCTGTTACTGGTCCAACATCCTGACCCCCTGAGCTGTCTGTGTGGAGTCACACATTCTTCAACCACCCCCAAAGAGGTGTGTGCTGGTCAGTTTATATTGACTGCTGTAAATTTCCTCTAGCCATCGAGGTAAGGGGAGTGGGATTGATAGAATCTGGGGATAGTTAATGGAAATAGTTGGAAGAATAAAGTTAGATGCGCCAAAGGTGATTGTTTGGTGGTGCCAGGAGTTTGTTTTTTCTTGGATGAATGAGTGAATTTTAGATTTCACCTTGCAAGGGGGGGCATTGACTATTTTCTAAATGGGGAAGAGGATTCGGAAGCTGCAGGTGTGGTGGCTGGAATTCCCTATTAAATTTTAATTGGCAAGTTGAATCGGTTAGTAAAGGGGGAAGGAAGACAAATGCAATGTTAGCATTTATTTCACGAGTACTAGAATATAAAAAAAGAGGATGTAATGCTGAGCCTTTAAGGCAATAGTCAGACCGCATTGTTGTTGTATTGTGAGCTGTTTTGGGTCCCCGTATGCCGAGGAAGGATGGCTGGCATTTGAGTGGGTCCCAGAGGAGGTTTATGAGAATAATCCCAGGGATGAGTGGCTTAACATATGATGAGTGTTTGACGGCACTGGGTCTGCACTCGCTGGTGTTAGAAGGATGAGGGGAGTATCTCTTTCAAATATGACAAATAGTGAAAGGCCTGGATAGAGTGGATATGGAGAGGATGATTCCACAAGTGGGAGAGTCTAGAACCAGAGGGCATAGCCTCAGAATAAAAGGACGTACCTTTATAAAGCAGATCTGCATTTTTTTTTTAAAGTCGTAGAGGGTGGTGAATCTCTGGAATTCATTGCCACGGATGGCTGCGGAATCCAAATCACTGGGTATTTTTAAGGCAAAGATTGACAGAATCTTGATTCGTACGGGTGTCAACGGGTTATGGGAAGAAGGCAAGAGAATAGGGTTGAGGGAAAGATAGATCACCCATGATTAAATGGTCGAGTAGACTCAATGGGCCGAATGACCTGATTCTGCTCCTATGACATAAACTTATCCGTTCCTCACCTTTAACTGAACCTGAAGAAATACAAACTGAGGATGGTCTCGACCTAACATGTCTCTCCAGAAATGCTGCCTCACCCGCTATATGAGTTGCTACAGCATTTTGTGTCTACCATCTGAAGAAATACAAACCGAGTTAAGATGAGTCATTTTGCCTTCAGTTATATCCCTTCTTTATCACACTGCACTTATTTGAGCTTAGTTTTATTATGCTATAGATCTATTAGTTGATATGGGTTCTATAAAAATACAGGTAAGTCATTGGCAGAGAATGCATTGTCCTGTGTGTACGATCAATGATTGCCTCAGTGTGGTTAATGTTACAGTGAGGTGATTTGGGTATTTTTCGTTGCTTCTTTTCCCATTGACGGATCCTCTGCCACTAAAATGCTTCCTCTCTATGCCATTCAGCGGGCATGAACAGAGAACAGTTCATACAGCACCCTCCATAATGTTTTGGACTGACCCATCATTTATTTATTTGCCTCTATTCTCTAAAATTTGAGAATTGTAGTAGAAAAAAAAATCATATGTTGTTAAAGTGCCCATTATCAGATTGTAATAAATGGTATTTTAATGCATTTTGGGTTCACCATGTAGAAATTACAGCTGTGTTTATACATAGTCCTCCCATTTCAGGGCACCATAATGTTTGGGACACATGGCTTCACACGTGTTTGTAATTGCTCAGGTGTATTTAATTGCCTCCTTAATGCAGGTATAAGAGAGCTCTCAGCACCTAGTCTTTCCTCCAGTCTTTCCATAACTTATGGAAACGTTTATTGCTGTTTATCAAAATGAGGACCAAAGTTGTGCCAATGAAAGTCAAAGAAGCCAGAATGAGAAATAAGAATAAGAGACATCAGCCAAACCCTAGTGTGACCTAAATCAACTGTTTGGAACATCATTAAGAAGAAAGAGAGCACTGGTGAGCTTACTAATCGCAAAGGCACTGGCAGGCCAAGGAAGACCTCCACAGCTGATGACAGAAGAATTCTCTATAATAAAGAAACTAATAAAGAAAATAATCTATAATAAAGAATTATCCATAATAAAGAACCCCCACTGTCCGCAGAAGAATTCATGACAAATACAGAGGCTACACTGCAAGATGCAAACCACTGTTTTAGTCGCAAAAATAGGATGGCCGGGTTACTGTTTGCCAAGAAATACATAAACGAGCAAACCACAGTTCGGAAAAAGAACTTGTGGACAGATGAGACTAAGATTAACTTGTATCACAGAGCGATGGCAAGAGCAAAGTATGGAGGATAGAAGGAACTGCCCAAGATCCAAAGCATACCCACTCTTGTGAAACACGGTGGTGGGGGTGTTATGGCCGGGGCATGTGTGGCTGCTGAAGGTACTGGCTCTCTTATCTTCATTGAAGATACAACTGCTGATGGTAGTGGCATGAATTCTGAAGTGTGCAGACACATCCTATCTGCTCAAGTTCAAACTAATGCCTCAAAACTCATTGGTCGGCGGTTCATTCTACAGCAAGACAATGATCCCAAACATACTGCTAAAGCAACAAAGGAGTTTTTTCAAAGCTAGTAAAGGTTAATTTCATGAGTGGCCAAGTCAATCACCTATGATCTGAACCCAATGGAGCATGCCTTTTATATGCTGAAGAGAAAACTGAAGGGGACTAGCCCCAAAACAAGCATAAGCTAAGTTGACTGCAGTACAGGCCTGGCAGAGCATCACCAGAGAAGACACCCAGCAAACTGGTGATGTCCGTGAATCTCAGACTTCAAGCAGTCATTGCATGTAAAGGATATGCAACAAAATACTAAACATAGCTACTTTCATTTACATGACATTGCTGTGTCCCAAACATTATGGTGCACTGAAATGGGGGGACTATGTATAAACACAGCTGTAATTTCTACATGGGGAAACCAAAATGTATAAAAATGACCTTTAATAAAATCTGGCAATGTGCCCGTTAACCACATGTGAATTTTTTCTATTACAAATTTCAAATCGTGGAGTACAGCGGCGAATACATAAATGATGGGTCTTTGTCCTGAACATTATGGAGGTGGAATGGTTCCATTGGAAAGAATTAGCCCCAAGATGAAGTTGTCACAATTTGCTTTATTCACACAGGATTTGGAGTACTAACTCTACATAGAAACAAAAGAACAGAGGTTGCAGAGTCGGATGATCCTCGAGGTCTTTCACTCTTCATGCTACATTGGGGGAGGGTGGATGAAGAGAGAGAGAGAACACATTAGAACACAGAAGTACCAGTGGCCTCCCTGCTGAACTGCAAATGGGAAGGGCATGGCCATCACTGGCTCTTGGTGCAAGTGGTGGTGGTTCATCCTACTTCCGAGTGACTTCAGTTATAATCTCAATCACCACCCACTTTCTTGGCCTTTGGAATTTATAAAGCAGGACTTTAGAAAAATAGAGGTTTGTAAATGGGATTGATGTAGATTGTCGATTAATGTCTATAGTCTTGAACAATTCGGGACTTTTGAAAGAATGTTCAGAAAACTGATGTGGGGGCAGATTTGTAAACTGTGATGGTATTAACTAGAATAGAATAAAGGTTCAAAAGAAGTGTGTGGGAAGCATTTTTGAGATTGGATAGTCCAACACATTCATGACTGATTCAAGTCGCATTAGTAGAAATATACAAAATAGGAGAAGCTAGTTAAGCTTAATGTAGAGCACAAGTTACTGGAATCTAAAACAAAAGAATGCTGGAAATGCCCAGCAGGCCAGTCTGTATCTGGAGAGGAAACAGCTGAGCTAATAACCATATAACAATTTACAGCACAGAAACAGGCCATCTCGACCCTTCTATTCCGTGCCGAACACGTATCTCCCCTAGTCCCATATACCTGCGCTCAGACCATAACCCTCCATTCCTTTCTCGTCCATATAACTATCCAATTTATTTTTAAATGATAAAAACGAACCTGCCTCCACCACCTTCACTGGAAGCTCATTCCACACAGCCACCACTCTCTGAGTAAAGAAGTTCCCCCTCATGTTACCCCTAAACCTCTGTCCCTTAATTCTCAAGTCATGTCCCCTTGTTTGAATCTTCCCTACTCTCAGTGGGAAAAGCTTATCCACGTCAACTCTGTCTATCCCTCTCATCATTTTAAAGACCTCTATCAAGTCCTCCCTTAACCTTCTGCGCTCCAGAGAATAAAGACCTAACTTATTCAACCTTTCTCTGTAACTTAGTTGTTGAAACCCAGGCAACATTCTAGTAAACTCCTCTGTACTCTCTCTATTTTGTTGACATTCTTCCTATAATTAGGCGACCAAAATTGTACACCATACTCCAGAATTGGCCTCACCAATCCCTTGTACAATTTTAACATTACATCCCAACTTCTATACTCAATGCTCTGATTTATAAAGGCCAGCACACCAAAAACTTTCTTTACCACCCTATTTACATGAGATTCCACTTTCAGGGAACTGTGCACAGTTATTCCCAGATCCCTCTGTTCACCTGCATTCTTCAATTCCCTACCATTTACCATGTACGTCCTATTTTGATTTGGCCTGCCAAGATGTAGCACCTCACACTTATCAGCATTAAACTCAATCTGCCATCTTTCAGCCCACTCTTCAAACTGGCATAAATCTCTCTGTAGACTTTGAAACTCTACTTCATTACCCGCAACCCCACCTATCTTAGTATCATCTGCATACTTACTAATCCAATTTACCACACCATCATCCAGATCATTGATGTACATGACAAACAACAGTGGACCCAACACAGATCCCTGAGGCACCCCACTCGTCACTGGCCTCCAACCTGACAAACAACCATCCACCATTACTCTCTGTCATCTCCCATTCAGCCACTGTTAAATCCATCTTGCTACAGGATATGATGGTACATCCAAATTGACCGGTTGTGGAACAAGAAAGACTATCTGAAAATGCTGAATTCAATATTGAGTTGTATGTGTGCAAAATGCTTAGAGAAGGGCACTGTTCCTGAACATTGCATTGAACTCTCTTAGACTGTGAGGGAGACAAAGGAGGCATTGTTTAAGTATTAATGAGAAGTTACTGTAGTGGGGGTCACCACCCCACATAGAATTTAGTTGTTCTGAAACATAATCACTGCTGTTAGATTTTGCAACATGAGTGTATCAGTATCCCATCTGTGCTGCCACCTTCAACAATGCTTAGATTTGTACATCAAGGTCACTGTTCTCTATGGCCTTGCGTTTGCCATTCGCTGTGAACGATGCATCCTCATTAATCCTCCCAGAGTGCATCATATCACATTTAACAGGATTAAATTCCATGTACAAGGTGTATGTTGTGCTTGCCTTCATGGGTCAGGCCACTGAGTGCAAGAGTCAGGAAATGTTGCAGCTTGATTGCTCTTTGGTTAGGCTGCATTTGGAATATGCTGTGTAGTTCTGGTCGTTCCGTTACAAGAAGGATGTGGAGGCTTTGGCGAGGGTGTAGAATACTGCCAGGAATAAATTGTATTGACTACAAGAGTTTGGACAAACTTGGATTGTTTTCTCTGGAGCATCAAATACTAAGGGGAGACCTGATAGAAGTTTATAAATTTATGAGAAGCGTAGATAGAGTAGACAGTCAGGATCTATTTCCCAGGTGGAAATGTCAAATACTAGAGACCATAGCTTTAAGTGTGAGAGAGAGAGAGAGAGAGGTTTAAAGGAGATGTCGGGGCAATTTATTTTACACCAGAGGGTGGTGGGGGCCTGAAGTGTTCTGCCAGAGGAGGTGGTGGAGGCAGAAACGACAGTGCTGTTTAAGAGCTTTCTAGTGTAAGACGTGAATATGTAGGGACGTGGATCACGTGCAGGCAGAGGGAATAGTTTAACGGTATTATGTTTGGCACAGACACTGGGCCCAAGGGTCTGTTCCAGTGCTGTCCTATGTTCAGTCTCCATGATACTCTATATTCATGGTGAATTCAAATACACTAAATGATCCAGATACGTTGGATCTTGCGCACACTTGGTGTATTGATTGGGCCACCCAGCCAGGATGGGGCTGCCTGCTGTCGTTCATACCTTGATGTCCCTGGTTTTTACTCTCAGCTTGTTGACCTGGGATTCTGCAATCTCAGCCCGCTCCTCGGCATCATCCAGTTCACGCTGCAGGGTCCTGAACTTGGAGATGTTTGTGCTGGAGTTTCCCTCCTGTAATGAAACACGCAGGCTGGTTATTTGGAGGCAGAAATGTGCAGGAACGTGATTAAAGATGCAAAGTGCAGCCAACTCACCGCATCCTCTGCCTGGCGCTTGTAGCTCTTGACCTTCAGCTGCAGTTTATCAATGAGGTCTTGCATACAAACAATGTTCTTCCTGTCCTCCTCACCCTGAGCAAAACAGTTGGCAGGTTATAACCACATCTCCCTTCCTTGGATGAATGTATAACACTTTGCATCTACTGATGTGAACTGTGATCCTCATTGTTCTGAGGTCAGTCAAATAGCATTCTACAAGACTGGTGTAAAACTGAAATAATCTGCAGAGATGGACATTTTATGATTTTCTAAATAGAGCTACACCTTGGGAGGACAAATCAAAATAGGACGTACATGGTAAACGGTAGGGAATTGAAGAATGCAGTTGAACAGGGGGATCTGGGAATAACTGTGCATAGTTCCTTGAAGGTGGAATCTCATATATATAGGGTGGTAAAGAAAGCTTTTTGGTATGCTAGCCTATATAAATCAGAGCATTGAGTATAGAAGCTGGGATGTAATGTTAAAATTGTACAAGGCATTGGTGAGACCAAATCTGGAGTATGGTGTACAATTTTGGTCGCCCAATTATAGGAAGGATGTCAACAAAATAGAGAGAGTACAGAGGAGATTTACTAGAATGCTGCCTGGGTTTCAACAATTAAGTTACAGAGAAAGGTTGAATAAGTTAGGTATTTATTCTCTGGAGCGCAGAAGGTTAAGGGGGGGACTTGATAGAGGTCTTTAAAATGATGAGAGGGATAGACAGAGTTGATGTGGACAAGCTTTTCCCTTTGAGAATAGGGAAGATTCAAACAAGAGGACATGACTTCAGAATTAAGGGACAGAAGTTTAAGGGTAACATGAGTGGGAACTTCTTTACTCAGAGAGTGGTGGCGGTGTGGAATGAGCTTCCAGTGGAAGTGGTGGAGGCAGGTTCTTTGGTATCATTTAAAAATAAATTGGATAGGCATATGGATGAGAAGGGAATGGAGGGTTATGGTATGAGTGCAGGCAGGTGGGACTAAAGGGAAAATAATTGTTCGGCACGGACTTGTAGGGCCGAGATGGCCTGTTTCCGTGCTGTAATTGTTATATGGTTATATATAGCTGTCGATGTTTGAGGTGAAGAAAAAAAAACATGCAGATACCACAGAATTTCAAATGAAAAAATGTTGAAGTAGTCAGCAAGTCGGTCAACTATTGAGGAGAGCAAGTTAAGGTTTTGGATTGGCAACTCTGTGTCCAGATCTCTGATGGAGATCATCAACCTGAAATATGTATAATAAGTGATCATATAGGGAATGCCAGAGCAGGCCTGAGGGTTCTGCGGGCTGGTCCTTTTTATAGTTGTATTTCTGTTGATTCTGTTTTTTTTTTTCGCCTCTCCAGATGCTGCCTGATCTGCAGAGGATTCCCAGTATTTTCTGTTTTCAGAGAATTGGGGGCCAGAGAAACAATAGTTGCCAGTAGGGTAGACTAGTGATTGGAACAGACAAATGGGGAGGGACTATCAGTTTAGGAATGCAGTAGCTAAAGTGAATCACGGTGTGAAGCATTTGGCCAGACACTGCAGGAGTACATTAGCATTTCAAACCTACCGTTGATGTATTTTCCACAGACCGCCATCTTCTGTCGATTCCGATTTCTTAAACTTGGAAGAATTTTCATTTTGGTTTACCAAACACAACCTGAATTTAACCTTAATTTACTTGGGAATAATTAGATAAAATCAGAATTTAGGCAGTTGTGGAAGTTTTCAAATTTTTAATTTCCCTCAAGATACCAGGCAGTCTTTGCAACAGTTAGCCAATGTGCACAGCGAATAATAGATTATTGGAGAACTACTCGCATGCATGTCCCTGAACTGAGTTTTTGAAACTTTATTCCAAAAGATTCCACAAAATTCAGTGATGGATTAGATGGAAGTTTCCATTGGTGTGGGAGTCTGCAGCTCGGAGTGATAAACTAAACGCATCTTGTCAGAATGCTGTAAGGAAGTTTGATGTGAGATCTTTGGCAATATTTTTTATTTGAGATTAGTAGACCTGATATTCTGAGGGATGTTGGGAAAAGATAACTGATTTAGGTTCCTTGTACAGAAACACTGCAACAGTTTGGAGATTCTCATGGTTCAGCACCATTTCTCCTGCTACTGTACCTGGTAGGACAGTTCTTTGATCCTCCGCTCGTACTTCCGCAGGCCTTTCAATGACTCTGAATTTTTCCTCTGTTCGGACTCCAGCTCAGACTCCAGTTCCCTCGCCTGGTAAACGAGAAAATGAGTCAGGGTTTGGTCACGCTGACATCAGCAGTTTTAATCATCTTTCTAGAAAATTGATTTTAAAATGTTTCTTTTAACATCTTTAGTTAACTAATATAAAAGGCAAAGAAATGAAGGATGGGGGTTAAATTTTTAACCCCCATCAGGACACCAGGATGTCTGGACACCAAGAAAACCGAGAGAAACTGGGATAGTGGACAAACAGTACTGAGGTATAAAATCTATCCTGATCTTGGAGAAGGACAGGGCAGTTTCAAACAGCCAGATAATCTACCCTGGATCCTAATGCTATCTTTTTAAATTAAATAAATAAAGGGACTAGGCCACAGGTTAAAGGCTTTTGGAATAGCAATGCCATGGAAGCACTTACAAATGGCTTGGAGCTCACGACATTCAGATGGGGCCATGTTTCATTCAAAGTGGATTGTGACATGCAGAAATAAATTGTATAGATTAAACTGAGTCTGACTGTGAACTGACGGGGGCCATCTTATTGTGAATCAAAGCACCTTAATAATTATACAAGACCTCCTTCCACCAAGGTTGCCTTTGGCCTGACTGAAATATTGAAAGTTTACACGTGTAACAAGCATGAATATCCATTCGACACAACAAGAACATGTTACACCTGTATATTTACGTAAAACACACATGGATCAACCTTGTTGGGCTGAGTGAATCCAAGAGAGATATCAACATAGAATTTTCACAGGCTGCCAAACAAAGCTCACAGGTGTACTGGCCCTTGAGCTGATGTCTTTGCGACAATGTTTACAATTAAAAAAAAATCAATGTTAGATTCCACGGCAGGTGACTGGTAGAGTGGATGCCAGGTAATCACTGGGCCCAGTTATCTACCAGTCACCAGCACAGAAGCTGCATTAACCTGGATTTCAGAGCTCACTATGGTTTGTCAAATGACATTATGATTCTTAAGCCAAAATTAATATTTGACAGTGCAGAGCATGGAACTTTATATGCTTTCTGTGAAAGGGATGAGGTGGAAATTCCCAACTACCCCCACTGCCAACACTGCCACAGAAAACTCCTGTCCTCTGACTTCATGTGGACTCCTTGTGACTGGGAGTCGGCTATGCTCTGGTGTCAGGATTCTGCCCAGTTAACTTTCCTGCTCTTAGTGTTACCTGATGCTCTGATTCTGATTGGTCTCAAGGCCTCATTTCACAAAGACCAGGTGAACTGTAGCCAGTTCCTGCACCTGGCAAACCAGAGCCACAGAAGCACATACATTGGGTGGAAAGCTCTCCACCCCTCCTGTGTTACTTACTCTGGTCTCGAGCTTCAGTATTTGTTTCTTGCCTCCTTTAAGTGCAATCTGTTCAGCTTCATTCAGACGTAGCTGTAAATCTTTTGTTGTCTGTTCCATGTTCTTTTTCATCCTTTCCAGGTGTGCACTGGTGTCCTGTTCCTTCTTCAGTTCCTCTGCCATCATTGCAGCCTGCAAACCATTAACCACAAACTTAAATCCAGTCACTAATGTACTATTAAAGCTGCAAATGGAACATTTACAAATTTGAAGTTCTGGCACTGGTTGATTGAAATTCATAATGATTGATTATCATGAACCTGTGGATCATGAAGGTCTATATAACCCACCCATCACTTGAGATACAATAATCAGCTGAGTGGAGAACCACTATCTGAACCTGAAACCACAGGTAGGTTAACGGCTTGGAGGTTCTACCTACACTTGTATGGCTGTTAATGTGTACACATTATATAAATATAATCTTTGATGTAGATATTGTAATACAGTTTGTGGAATCCAAATTCAAGTTAACTTGGCAGTGGAACCTTCGCAGCCTTCTGTAAATCTGCAGCTGGCTTCACTCCTTGTCTCTGTTCTGTGACTGCATTTCTCAAAATTCAAGGCGCACTTTTTGCCCTTCGAATTGTGGTTCTCTACAATTGTTGGGTCTCGGAAGGTGGCCATGGATCTCATTGGTCCCATTCCCCTGCTACTGCAAATAGTTGCATTACTGAAGATCTGAATCATGGAATCAAAAAGCACAGAAACTGGACCTTTATGCCTATGCTATCAGTGTCATGGTGGCTAAGGCATTGTGCATCTTCACTAACCTAATTTTCCTGCATTAGGTCGATATCTCTCTACTCTTTCCTATTCTGACCAAATGCCATTAAAATGTTGTAGCTCTATCTGCAGAATTAGCCATAGTCTGTGTTTCCAGTAGCATTATTACACTGGCATCTACCTAACAAGTTGGAAAGTTGCCCAGGTGTGTCCTATTAATAAACATTACAACAAAATACATTTAGTTTCACTCTTAACTAATCAGTCTCAATTATCAGCAAAGCGATGGAAGGATGTTGAAAGTACAGCACCTGCTTCCACTGAACTCCAAGTCTCTGCCATCAAACCCTGGCTTCTCCATGACCACAACCCCAACTGGACCAACTACAAACAATGGATCCCAAGATCACAAAGCCTTTCTGCACCTCTAGCCACCTCCCTGGGAAATCTAGGATATATCCCATTTGGATATTGTGACTTGACTATGTTACTATAAACATAGCCAGTCTTTCACAATTGCTACCTTATCTAATTTTCATCCCATCCTTATCTGTACTACCTACATCTACTGAGATTTGTACAGCAGCATCTTTTTTGGTAAAGATAAATACAAAGCATATATGTAGTACTTGAGCTCTGCCTCCCTTCTCTGTGCATCCATTGCTAACGTAATACTACATTGATCCACCCATCCCTAACTTGCATACTATTCCATGCTTATAAAAGATTGTTGGAATCCTTGTGTTTACTACAATTAGCTTCTCATAAATCTCATTGTTTCCCTGTTAAGTTTGTTATATTCAGCCAGTTTTTACTGGAATGCATCATGCACCCAATATTTTATTTTATATTTCCCACTCCTTATACCTCAAGGACCTCTGGCCTTTTGTTTTAGTAAATGGTGTATGAATTCATGTACAAGAGAACGTCTGCTCCACCATCATTCATCTTTTGGCTGACCATCTACCTATCTGTCTGTACAGCTGTCCATCATATTATGGCTGGCTAGATTCAACTAGATTCCCATATCTTCTAATAGGCTTTGATTCTAAAATCTTTGCATCTCAGCTTTGAATATACTCGATGACTCAGCATCCAGAGTCCTTTGGTACAGAGAATTTAATAATCTATAGAGTAAAATAATTCTTCCTCTCACTGGGAATTATGGAACCATAGCCTTCTTTAGACTCTTCAGTTTAAGGAAATCACTTCTTAATCCATTGATATTTTTGTATGTCTCAGTGATCCGATCACTCATCAAACAACCTGCGCTATCGAGGCCTCAATACGCCTTTGGTGCGCAGAAGGTTAAGGGGGGAACTTGATAGAGGTCTTTAAAATGATGAGAGGGATAGACAGAGTTGACGTGGAAAAGCTTTTCCCACTGAGAGTAGGGAAGATTCAAACAAGGGGACATGACTTGAGAATTAAGGGACAGAAGTTTAGGGGTAACATGAGGGGGAACGTCTTTACTCAGAGAGTGGTAGCTGTGTGGAATGAGCTTCCAGTGAAGGTGGTGGAGGCAGGTTCGTTTTTATCATTTAAAAATAAATTGGATAGTTATATGGACGGGAAAGGTATGGAGGGTTATGGTCTGAGCGCAGGTAGATGGGACTAGGGGAGATTATGTGTTCGGCACAGACTAGAAGGGTGGAGATGGCCTGTTTCCGTGCTGTAATTGTTATATGGTTATAATACTTACATCGGTTATTGCCTTCTTAGCTTTCTCTTCTGCATTCCGACACTCTTGTACTGCTTCTTCTACCTCAGTACTCAGATAGGTAATGTCAGTTTCCAGCTTCTTCCTCTGGTTTATCAGACCAGTGTTCTAAACACAGGCAAAGGAAGAGATTGTTACTTTCTCTAATCACCAGCAGCCTTCCAAGCTCATTATTAAATGCGTGTCCACAGTCAGATGCACAAGTCCACTCTTCACCTGTGAGTGCAGCAGGTTCACTCTCTCTGTTGCCTCCAGTAGTTCATGCTCTGCTAGTTTCCGACTTCTCTCGGACTGTTCCAGAGCCGCCCGTAGTTCCCCAACCTCTGCCAGCAACAGATTACTGTGGCGTTCAGCAACTGCCAGTTGCTCTTTGTAATCATCGTTCTGTCGACTTGTTTCATCCAGTTCCAGTTGGATATCCTACATGAAGACACATTTATATAACCGTCACTGACCTGGAGTTCTGGGTCAGGCATCTTAAATAACACAATCTGAATGAAACTAAATGGTAGAGTTAGAATTCCTCTGTAGGTTTACATGTGTTTGTTTCCTGATCATTTCCCACCATGTGTTCAACTTACCTTGATCTGAGCTTGGACAATTCGCAGCATCTTCAGGGATTCGGCTGCCTGCCTGTTGGCATGGCTCAGCTGGATTTCCAGCTCATTCAGATCTCCTTCCATCTTCTTCTTCAACCTCAGCGCCTCATTTCTTGCCTTGGCCTCAGAATCCAGAGCTGACTGCATGGATTCCAGGGCTCGCTGGTGGTTACGTCTGAAATGACCATCAAAAGACAATAGACGTGGATGGTAAATCAATGATAGCACTACTTTTTTTTTAAAAGGAAACAAAAGCTGTGTGTATGAACATACAGGAATCCCCTGATCTTGGGGTCTACAGTATGCTGGAGACAGATTATCAATTGCTCTGCCCACAATAACCATCTTGTCCTTACAGGCCATTTTAGTTCATCTTGCCATTCCCACATCGACTTGTCAGCCCTTGGTCTTGTCCATTGTCAGTGTGAGGCTAAACATTAAATAGAAGTGCAACATATCCTATTCCACCTGGATAGTCTACTACACACATAGAACACCCAGGTACACTCCCTGTGCATTTGTTTTCTCTCTGCACCAACCTGGTTCTTCCAGTTTTTCCCATCACGTAGTTTTGTTTCCCTCTCAACCTGGTCAAAATTGCCTGTCCCTGCACATAATACATAATACAAAACCATACAATGCAGGAGAAGGCCCTTCAGTCCACCATATCTGTGCTGAATATGATGCCCGCATATGCTCCATATCCCACTATTCTGTGTATTTTCATATGTTTATCTGAAAGCCGCTTAAATGCCATAATGTCTTCTTCCACCACCACTCTTGGAAACATGCTCCAGGCACCCACCATTCTCTGTGCAAACTACTTATAACTAATACCCCCCAATCCAGCGGCATTGTGGTAAATCTCTTTGGCACCCTCTCTAAAGCCTGTAATGGGATGACCTGAACTACACACAATACTCCCCATGTGGCCTAAGGTTTTAGCATCTTAACCAATTTGTTTAAACACACCAAGCAATAGAACTCATACATCTACAAAAGGCCCGTTCTTAGTCACGTGTGTGACCTAACAGATGAAACATTGTGGAAAGCATCTCTTGTAATTCTGAAAGCATTACAAGTATATTGTTTTGCACTATATATACGATTCATTTTTTTCAGTCAAGTGAATTTTTTGTATGTTATGCTGACAATGTTTGTTTAGGGTCAGAGGTAAAATATGACTGGTCACATGTGTGACATCACACGGCAGCATCTTGCAAACTCCGTGAATTTTAAAAAGCTACTAGAACGTTGATATCTTTAGCAGACATGCATTATAGTTCTGTAAATAGCAATGAATAAGATTCATCTCTTACAATCGTTTTTGAATGTGCTACTTGCCGCGATGACGTCTGGTCACGTGTGTGACGGGTTAGGTTCACATTCCACAGAATGGGCCAAAAACATCCCGCTCACCTTAAACATTCAATCTCTTCATCCTTTTCTGCCAGTTTCCGCTCTAGTTCTGCTTTGGTTTGTGACAGTTCCAGTTGGATCCTCATAGTTTTGCTTTCCTCATGTTCAAGGGCACCCTTGGAACAAATGAAAAGCATGTGTTGGTTGCTGACCCACTGTGAGCCCATCTGTTCTCGCTGCCCTGGCACGTCTCACTCCTGTACCTTGCCAGACTCCCCACACGTTGCTGCAGGCTGCTACTTCCACATTCAAATATTCTTCAATGTTTTATAGGTTTTAACATTTGAATGCATTTCAATTTGCCATCCGTCCCATGGGCACAGGTTCTGCATTGTTCCTACTCTGTGGAAAGAAATTCCTCCCAAATTCCTATTGATGTTGTTAGTTTGAGCTTAAGCTTCCTGGTTGCGAATGCCTACAAGTGGAAGCATCTTCCCCATCTGTTTACATTCTTAAATACCTGTCAGGTCAAATATTAATGGCACAGAGGGTGACCACTCAGCCCATTGGTTCCATGCTGGTTCCAATGGGCATATCCACGCAGGTCCAATCTCTTTATAGCCAGCAACTACAACTCTCATATGCCCGTTAACTCTTTTGTCACTTAAGAAGAATTGATAGTGACCATATAACCTATCAGCATATTGAAGGTACACAAAAATGCTGGAGAAACTCAGCGGGTGCAGCAGCATCTATGGAGCGAAGGAAGTAGGCAACGTTTCGGGCCGAAACGTTGCCTATTTCCTTCGCTCCATAGATGCTGCTGCACCCGCTGAGTTTCTCCAGCATTTTTGTGTACCTTCGATTTTCCAGCATCTGCAGTTCCTTCTTAAGCATATCGAAGGGGTGTGAGAGGAAACTGGAACATCTGGTGAAAAGTCTCACAGCCACAGGAAGAACTTGCAAACCACACACTTATTAGCTGATGACTGCACTATGTTTAATATGCAGCTCATGAGCAAATTATAACCATATATAACAATTACAGCACGGAAACAGGCCATCTCGACCCTACAAGTCCGTGCCGAACAACTTTTTTCCCTTAGTCCCACCTGCCTGCACTCATACCATAACCCTCCATTCCCTTCTCATCCATATGCCTATCCAATTTATTTTTAAATGATACCAACGAACCTGCAGCCTCCACTTCCACTGGAAGCTCATTCCACACCGCTACCACTCTCTGAGTAAAGAAGTTCCCCCTCATGTTACCCCTAAACTTCTGTCCCTTAATTCTGAAATCATGTCCTCTTGTTTGATGAAGCACAAGCTTGACATAATGCAGCATAGGTTGATAGAGGCAAGCAATGACAATCTTCAAAAAGCATCTATCCGTGTTATTTAATGTCATTACCATCACCAAATCCCTTTTGTAACCAACATCCTTGGGGTTAGCATTGACCACAAGCCAGAGTACCAGACACATAAATACCAGGTCAAGACGGAATGGGAAGTGATACTCCAAAGGCTTTCCATCATTTAGAAGTCAGGAACTTGGTGAAATACACTCAACCTGCTGAGTGCAGTATTCAAAATGTTCAATAACATTCAGAACAGTGCAGCCTGCCCGAATAGTGCAGCCATCCCATCTGTAACCCTGCACTCCCTGCACCAATACTGCACATTGGTTTCCCTGTGCACCACTTACAACTTGCTCTGATGGTAGCTGTCAAGCCAAGTTGGTAGCTCCCAACCTCTGCAGCCAGCAAGCATTAGAGAACTAAATAGGATGCCTCTATCTGATGCCTCCTCTCCTCAGCCCCAAAACTAGAAACATTTCTCCATTCCTTCATTGTTACCAGATCTAACTCCTGCAACCTCCGACCCAACAGTACTTGAAGTCTGCTCATAAGAGTTACTGTAGCAGTTCTCAAAGGAAGCTTGTCAAAGGCAACAAAGAATGATTAATACATGATGACCGACATCCTGAAAAATGAATAAATGAAGAATGTGGGACAGCGGGCGGATCACCATCATCCTCTGCCACCAGATCTGTGGTGCAAATGGGCAGGTTTTTCAAAATAACTTGACACAGAGGGTAATGCCTATATGGAACACGTGACCAGAAGAAGTGGTAAAGGCAGGTAGAATTACAATGGTTCAAAGACAGATAGGAAAGGTTTTGAGGGATATTGTCTAGGAGCAGGCAAGTGCGAATGGCTGGATAAGCAAGTTGGATAGCCAAGGCAAATTTTGAATGCTGCAAGACTGACTATGACTCCCAATATTGACATGACTAGGAGCATGAGTGACTCAAGCTGTTCTCTCATTGCCATTTTCCTCATTTCGAGCTTGGACGTGTACCTACCTCAGCCTCGGCCAGTGCTCCCTGGACCTCGCTCTTCTCCTGTTCTAGGTTCTTCTTCAACTTCTCCAACTCGTGTATGCACTTGCTGCCTTCACTGATCTGGTCAGTCAAGTCCGAGATCTCATCTATTGTCACAAGAAATACAATCTGTTATTCAACTGTTTGAGCTCCAATCAAGCAACACCTCTCCCACATGAGAGGGATAGATCGGTGTATATCATGACAGGAATAGATCGGGTAGATGCAGAGTCTCTTGCTCAGTGTAGGTGAATCAAGCACCAGAGGACATAGGTTTAAGGTGAAGGGGAACACATTTAATAGGAATCTGAGGGGTACCTTTTCACATAAAGGGTGGTGGGTGTACGGAACAAGCTTCCAGAGGAGGTGATTGAGGCAGGGGCTATCAAATGTTTAAAAAACAGTTAGACAGGTACATTGGATAGGACTGGTTTGGAAGGATATGGGCCAAATGAGTGTTAGATTGCTATTGTGCATGCTTCTGTAGTAGTCACTTCCACAGAGCTTAAATTAGTTTAAAATGCAGGGCTCTGAGGCTTGTCAGCAAACTGCATCCAGAATTGGCTTGGTGATAGGAAGCAGAGGATAGATGTGGATGGGTGTTATCTGATAGGGAGTCTGTAACAAGTGGTGTACTGCAGAGATAGATGCTGCTGGGACCTATGTTTGTCTTGCATATAAGTTACCTGTATGAGAATGTAGGTAGTCTGATTAGTAAGTCTGCAAACAACATGAACATTGGTGGAAGGTACACAAAAATGTTGGAGAAACTCAGCGGGTGCAGCAGCATCTATGGAGCTGCTGCACCATGATCATTGGTGGAGTTGTACGTAGTTAAGGGGCTGTCCCACTGCGGCAACCTAATCCGCGAGTTCTGGCCAGTTTGCCCTCAACTCGTACTCGCAGCATGGTCGACACAAGGTCCTAGGAGGTCTTTGTAAAGGGCCTGTCCCACTTAGGAGACCTAAACAGCAACCTCTAGTGACCTTGCCCGCCACCCAAGGTTTCCATGAGGTCACAGGAGGTTTTGGTCACTCTTTTAAAACTCTCTATGTTTGGTATGTTTGTCTACATAGCACAAGGTATTGAGGATAAGATTTGGGATGTCATGTTGTAAGTTGTTTAAATCTAAACATTTGAGTATTGTGTACAATGTTGGTTGCCACACCCATGGAAGGATGCGGTTGCAATAGAAAGAATGCAACAGATATTCACCAGTTTGTTTAAGAATGAAGGGCAAAGAAAGATTGAGTCTCTTCATAAAGGAGCACAGGAGGCCAAGGGGCGACTTTATAGCAGTTTATAAAATGATGAGCAGCATCGGTAAGATAGATTTTTGAAGGACAGGGAATCTAGAACACTGAAGCAGAAAGTTTAAAGTGGGAAGAAAGAAAGTTAATGGAGATCTGACAGTTAAGTTTTCACACAGACGATGGTTGTTATTTAGAACAACTTGACTGAATATGTGTTCGAAGCAGACTATGTTTAAAAGGCAGGTAGTTGTATAGGAAAGGTGTAGATGGATATGGGCCTACACAGGCAAACGGGATAAGCCTAGGTAGGCATTACATTCAACACGGTAAAATTGTTCAAGAAGCCCCATTACTGGACAGTACGATTCTGAGATCTATGAGACAATGTTCATTTGTATAAATTGAAGAACTAGCTTTAAATAATCAACAAAATATTTCATTAATTACTGTACCAGCCATTTAACAAGAGTAAGTTTATATTAAATTTACAATAGGAAACGTGTCAATTTTCCCTCTTTGGAACATTACATGTTTTCATTTTCAAGCGTATATAATTTCCCCATAATAACTTCCTCAATCTTCATTAAACAGACAATTCCTACTGCACACATAAGCTCATCCCGATAGTTCCAAGCAGCATCTACACTACCTCACCCACAATGCCACGGACTTGCTGATATATGTTGTAGTTTGCCTAAGATACAGAAGCTGTATCCCAGATGTAGACCTGTAGCTTTATTATACCTTGAAGATTCTTATTCTCTCGTTTGAGGGTCTCCAGATGATCTAGGGACTCCTCGTAGGCATTTTTGAGTTTAAAGAGCTCTGTACTCAGACTACGTGACTCCTTTTGTGATATCTCCAGCTCGGACTGTGTCTCCTCAAACTTCTGCTTCCAGTCAGCAATCATTTTGTCAAAGTTGCGTTGCTTCTTGTCAAAAGCAATGGCAGCAGAGTTTGCTCTCTCCAAATCAATCGTTAAGTCTTCCATTTCTGTCTGCAAACGATGCTTAGTCTTATCCAGTGAGGAGCACTTTGCATTTATTGCTTCCACCGCTTCCTCAGCTTCTTGTAGACGGATGGCCAACTTCTTCCTGCAATCAGCAATCAGATTAATCACAGTCATGGAGTAGAACACCATGGACACGGGCCTTTCAGCCCATTGCCCATGGTGACAGAGATGCCGATACACCCTAACCCCATGTTTCTGCATTTAGCCCATATCTAGTCCCTTCTGATCCATGCACCTGTCCAAATGCTTTTTAAACAGAACGCTTGTGCCTGCCTCTGCCACCACCTACGGCAGCTTGTTCCACATCCCACCCTTGGAATGAAGAACTTGCCTTTTATAGAGTCATACAGCACAGAGACCCAATGCCCATGCCGATCAAGATGCCCCATTTACATTAGTCCTATCTGTTCGTGTTTCACCAATATCCCTCTCAACCTTTCTTATCCACCTATCTAAATGTCTTCTAAATGTTCAGATCTTCTTTAAATCCGCCACCTCTCACCTGTTCCCTCGTTTTAACCCTTGCCATTCGAAATACTCTCTGCCCTTGCTATGACTCTCATAATTTGATAAGCATCTGTAAGATCTCCCCTCAGCCACATGAACTCCAGTCAGAACAATCCCAGCATTTCCAATCTCTTCTTGTAATTACAGCAAATCTTCCTCTAGGTGATTCCCTTTTCATTCACCCTTTGAAGCACTAGCACAACCTTTCTATAGTGTTGATGACCAGAATGGGGCACAATGATCCATGTGTGATCTAACCAATGTGTTGTACAGCTAAAACATAACCTCCCAGTTCTTAAACTTTACGTAGAATTTCTAGAAAATAAGACAAGTTTGTAACAATTAACATGAGTCTTACATACTGGGAAAGAATGATGGAAAATAGGCCAACAGAATGAAGGTCTGTGCCGAACATGATGCCAAGTTAATCTCCTCTGCCTGCACGTCATTCCCTCCATTCCCTGCATATCCATATGCCTATGTAAAAGCCTCTCAAACGTCATTATCATACCTACTCCCTACTAAAGGGGAAACATCCCATTGATTGGAGTTAAACTATGCCCAATGAAGATAGTTATCATTGGTAAAGGTTAAACAAGGGCATTGCTACACATGTTCCCCTGGGCCTGGTGAGTTTGTGGCTTTGCTTTCAGCTCAAGCAGTGTAGCTCTGATTAGTGGAATACCATCAGGTGAACCTCTTTGTTATGAGAAAGGGTGTAGAGGAGTGACACCAAAGATGAAGGGCTTCGGTAAAATAGACAAAATAGAGAAAATGCAGTTTCTCCTTCAGCAGAAAAGACCACAGACAGTTGATAGAGGGTTGGAACGTCCTAGGAAGGAATAGAATCCAAGGGCAGAAGGACTGGTAACCAGAGGGGCACCAATTTAAAAAATTGCTCAAAGAACCAGTGTTAAGGCGCTATGGTTGTTCATTTGAAGCCAGTTCAGAAAAGAATGAGTAGAAAGTTGTTGGAGCTTGGGACAATGTAAGGCAGGGTAGAGCAGGGCGATGGGACAAACTGGAGAATATCAAGAAAGAGGTGGCCTGGCACAACGGTCTGAATGCTCATATGTGTTCACAGTTAGAATTTTAATATATGTCGCTACAAGAGGGGGGCATTTGATCCATCGAGTCTATGCCAATTCTCAGAGCATTCACATCAGTCTCATTCCGCAACTTATTTCCCACCAATTCAAGCCTGCCTGACACTCCCCTATACCATAATAAATTTACAGTAGCCAGTTAAGTACCAGGATTTGAGGGAAAACCAAAGCACCCAATAGTCGAAGAGAGACTCGAAAAGATAAACTCTGCACAGACCCAAGGTTAGGATTGTACAGGTCTGCTAGAGGTGTGTGGCAGCAGCATAACTGTGTGCCACTGTGCCTGCCTTCACGGACATGAAGATCAGAAATATTACCATAACATAACAATCTCAGAGAGTACAATTGCAACAATGAATTCCTGATTAAATTTTAAAGATGTCTGCACATACTTTGCTTCCTCCAGCTCCTCTGTTCTCTGGATCGCATCAGTTTCATATTTAGTTCTCCATTGCGCCACCTCAGAATTAGCCTTGGACAATGCTCGCTGCAGTTCAGCCCTTCCCTCCTGCTCCTCTTCATACTGTTCTCTCAGAAGGTCACAATCATGGCGGGAGGCATGCAGGGCATGAGCCAGGGCATTCTTGCTCTTTAATGGAAGCACAAAAAAAATCAAAACTCATTGAAATCTTGTGGGTTCTGTTAGCAACCACATTTTGTCCATGAATTCATGGCTATCTAACACTACTGTTACCTTGTGATGGAGCAAATAATTTACCAACAGCTTTCTTGATGGCTCAGGTCGAAAGCCATCGCTCAATATTATGCTGAGCTGCAAAGATCAACGAGATCCCACTGTGTTGAGCAGCAGTGAAGCACGATAAATTATTACACCATGGATGGGAGAGAAATAACTAACCAGAGTTCCTGATGCTGATCACGCTCTAATAATTCCCAAATAATTAGAGTGGGGCAAGTTTGGGTGGTAACAGAAGGGGGCTCAGATGCTGATAATTGGTTATCTCCAATTCCTCATTGTGTACTATATGTAGTGAGTTGCAATCAGGAGCGAGCACCAGATATCTATAGAAAGGAACTGCAGATGCTGGTTTACATCAAAGATAGACACAAAATGCTGGAGTAACTCAGCAGGACAGGCAGCATCTCCGGATATCCAGAGATAACTGAGTTACTCCAGCATTTTGTGTCTGGCACCAGATATGTAGTAGGTTTCTAACCGCCTTCCTTTCACTTACACACAGTTTGAAATGACTAACTACCAGGCCCTTCAGCTCGACTGCTGCCAAGTTTCACATTTCCCTCTAATGTGAGTTAACCGTTACTTGGTTCCCACACATCACTTGGCCTCTCATGCTAGAAACTTAAAGGCACCTCAAACTAACTTGTTTTAATTTCCATTCACCCTTCAGACCCACACTTATGATTTATATATGTTCTGTTCTGGTAAAAACTCAATTTAAAAATTCTTATTCTTGGGTTAGAGTCATGGAGTCATAGAGCACATAAACAGGGCCCTCAGCCCAACTTGACCATGCCGACCAAGATGCCCATCGATGCTAGTCCTACCTGCCCACATTTGGCCCATATCCCTCTAAACCATTCCTATCCATGTACCTGTCCAAATGTCTTGTAAATGTCATTATAGCACCTGCCTCAACTACCTATCTGGCAGCTCATTCCATAAGTGAAAACTTACCACTCAGGTTCCCATTTAAATATTTTCCCTCTTGTCTTCTGGTTCTTCATTCCCCGACTCTGGTTAAAAGATCACCCCTCAGGTTCCTGCACTTCAAGGAATAAAGTCCCAGCCTGCCTAACCTGTCCCTCTAGCTCAGACCATCAAGTCGTGGCAACATCCTCATGAATCTTCTCCGCACTCTTTCCAGCTTAACAATATCCTTTCTATAGCAGGGTGACCGGAAATGAACACAATATTCAAAAGGTAGACAAAAGTGGTGGAGAAACTCAGTGGGTGAGGCAGCATCTATGGAGCGAAGGAAATAGGCGACGTTTCGGGTCAAGACCCTTCTTCAGACTCCAAATGCTGTTTCACCAACATCTTGTATAACTGTACCATAACAACCTAACTTCTATACTCCACACCCTGACAGATGTACCAAAAGCCTTCTTGAGCACACTTACCTACCTGTGACGCCACCTTAAGGGATCCATGTACCTGCACTTCTAGATCCCTTGGCTCTACACACTCCACAGGGCCCTGCCATTCACTGTGAATGTCCTGCCCTAGTTTGACTTCTCAAAATGCAACATTTGTGTGCAGGACCATTCATTACTGTATACATTTTGTAAGGCTGCACCTGGAGTACTGGGTTCAGTTTTTGTCTCTCCGCTGTAGGAAAGGCACTACTAAGCTGGAAACGGCGCAGAGAGGATTTATGAGGATGTTGCCGGGACTCGAGTGACAGGTAGAGGAAGGGATTGGGCAGGCCAGGACTATATTATCTAGAGTGCAAGAGGCTGAGGGGTGATGTCCTACAGGTATGTAAAATCATGAGGGGAAGAGATAGAGTGAATGCAGCTTTTTTCCCCAGTGTAGGGGAGCCAAGAACTAGAGGGCATAGGTTGAAGGTGAGGGGTGAAAGATTGAATAGGAACCTGGCAGCAACCTTTTCCACCGAGTGGGTGATGGGTATATGAAATGAGCAGCCAGAGGGAGTGGTAGAGCCAGGTACTGTAACAACATTGAAATATAATATCACAAGTCCATGACATGAAATGTTTAGATATCTGGGCTAGTTTAAATGGGGCATCTTGGTCGGCATGGATGAACATAGAACAGCGGCCCACAATGTCTATGCCAAACATGATGCCAACTTGAGTTGGGCTGAAGGGAATGTTTCTGTGCAGGATGACTCCATCACACTCTATTCAAGGTATTGAACTTATAACTTACTTTGTTCTCCTCTTCCAGCTGTCTTTTCAACTCTTCAATTCCCTGTGAGAATGATATTTTTCCCCGGCTCAGCTGGTTAATCAAAGCTTCCTTTTCTTCCATTTGTCTGCTGAACTCTCCTGATGATGATAATCAAAAAACAATCTCATAAATTCATAAATCAACAGGTAGACTTCCCTGCTTTAGCTTTCTAGGCTAAAGGTTCTGTAACCTCCCAACATCGGGAACATGTTTCCTGCCTCTAGTGTGTCCAAGCCCTTAATAATCTTCTATGTTTCAATAAGATTCACTCTCATCCTTCTAAACTCCGAAGTATACAATGCAACCCATTCCCCAATGCAAGGGGGTGTGGGGGAGGGGGGCTCTGCTCACCCCGCAGCCTCAGCTTTTGGTAGGAAACATGTTCCCGATGTTGGGAGAATCCAGAACCAGGGGCCACAGTTTAAGAATAAGGGATAAGCCATTTAGAACGGAGACGAGGAAACACTTTTTCACACAGAGTGGTGAGACTGTGGAATTCTCTGCCTCAGAGAGTGGTGGAGACCGGTTCTCTGGATACTTTCAAGCGAGAGCTAGATAGGGCTCTTAAAGATAGCAGAGTCATGGGATATGGGGAGAAGGCAGGAACGGGGTACTGATTCGGGATGATCAGCCATGATCACATTGAATGGCGGTGCTGGCTCGAAGGGCCGAATGGCCTACACCTCCGCCACTTCAGCTTTTTATTCTCCTCGCCGCGTTATTGACAGCGGGTTCTGGAAGGGGCGGTTTTTACGATTTTTATACCTTCATAACTTTTGTACTATTTCACCGATCGGAACAAAACTTATTTGACTTGCAGCAGAGGAGAATGGTGAGTAAGGTGGCGAAAAATCGTAGCACTATGGGGGATCGTTTTTGCGCAAATGTTTATACAACGCAGACAGGAAGCGGTCAAGATGAGAGTTTTAGTAATAGTATAGATGTCCTTCCTCAAATTAGGGGACCAAAACTGCACACAATACTCTAGGTGTGGTCTCACTAGGGCTCTGTACAATGAAGATCCTTCATCCGAACAGGGTTGGCGACAAGTTGCAGGATTGGTCAGGGAGCAGTTAATGAAAATATAAACCTTTCCAATCCATGTATCTGCAAATGTTTTCCAATGCTGCCTCTCTCACCTAGTCAGGAGACTGGTTCTACATACCCATCACTGCAGTGTGGAAATACCTCCTCCACAGCACTTCAAATATTTTGCCCTCAATTTAAACCAATGACCTTGAGTTCTGGACACCCCCCCACACGGAAAAAGATTGTGAATATCTATCCTCTTTATTCTCCTCATGATTTTATCATTCTCTTTCATTTCACCCCTCAGCCTCCTGTATTCCAATGAGAGCAATCCCAGCTTTTCCAATCTCTCCTTGTAACTACAGCCCTCCATTCCATGCACCATCCTGGTTAACCTAAAGAAGGGTCCTGACACAATAGACAATAGGTGCAGTAGTAGGCCATTCGGCCCTTCGAGCCAGCACCGCCATTCACTGGCTGATCATCCACAATCAGTACCCCGTTCCTGCCTTCTCCCCATATCCCGTGACTCCGCTATCTTTAAGACCTCTATCTAACTCTCTCTTGAAAGCATCCAGGGAATGGGCCTCCACTGCCTTCTGAGGCAGAGAATTCCACAGATTCACAACTCTCTGGATGAAAACGTTTTTCCTCATCTCCGTTGTAAATGGCTTACCCCTTATTTTTAAACTGTGGCCCCTAGAAAACACAAAACATTGTCTATCCATTCCCTCCACAGATGCTGCCTGGTGTACTGAGTTTGTTCAGAACTTTGTTTTTTGCTCAAGACTCCAGCACCTGTAGTTTCTCATGTTTCTGCACTCTTTCTAGTGCTACTAGATCCTCTGTCCATATAGTGTGGTGAACAGATGTACACATAACATTCCAAACGTGGCCTCACCAATGTCTTGCACATCTGCAACACAATGTCCTAATTCTTATGCTCAATACCTCAGCCTACGAAGGTAAACAATGTAACCAAATTGTAATTCGCCTTCTTCACCACCCTATCCACATGTGTCTTTATTTTCCGCTAACTATGAACTTGAACCCCAATGACATTAAGGTCCCTGTCGTTTAAAGCATTACCTCATCTTTATCTGGATTAAATTCCATCTGCCACTGCTCCCCCCAACTTTCCAAGCAATCTATGTTGCTCTGTATCGCTAGGCAACCATCCTCGCTTTCTAGAACTCCACCAATATTTGTGTCATCAAACAACATACTGTTCAGACCACAGGCATTGTCGTCCAAGTTATTTATATATTTGGCAAACAACAAAAGTCCCGGCATTGTACATGCCGTGCAGGTTGGTTGCAGACTTGCGGGCAGAAAAACAACTTTCAACCACTCCCCTCTTCCGCCTCTCACCAAGCCAATTTCACATCCACTTTGTCAAAACATCTTGGACCTAATGTACCCCAACTTTCTGGACTTGCTCACTGTGCAGGACCTTGTCAAAAGCTTTGTCAAAGTCAATGGACCACTCTTGTATCTCCCACCCTGCCTTCATCAATTGTCTGAGTAACCTCCTTAAAAATCAATCAGATTTGTGAATCTGGCCTAAACCTCGCTAACTACTCCTGGCTTTCCTAGTAATCATAATTCGCATCCCAACATGTATCACAAACATTACTTTGTCCTATACATTCCTCTCTCCATCCTTCTCTACAACTGAAGAACAAACTTGCTTTTCTTTCTTTCCCAGTTCTAACAAAGGGTCTCTGGCAAACCTGCTGAGTGTTTCCAGCATTTTCCCTTCTGGTTTCAGATTTGGAACATCTACAGTTTCATTAAAATTAAAACTGTTATCTTTCAATTTCACTCTAAACCATGTTCTTCCTGTTGACAAGTTTTCTTCTCACCTTCTGCGTTCTCCTAATTACTGGATCTTTCCTTGTGACTCTCATGCCACCTTGATTGTATCAGAGTTTTGCAGATAAATACACACGGAGAGAGAATCTCCAGCTCCGGCCCCAACCCTCCCGATTCCAGTCCTGCCCTAACCACCCACTCCTGTTGCCTTTCCCTTACCATTCTGACTCTCCAGCTTAGCCCTGTGTGAAGCATGATCAGCCACATGTCGCTGAAGTTCACCAACTTTATTATTTGCTTCATGCAATTGATCCTCATACGTTCTGCACATCTTCTCTGCATTGGCCTAAAATAAATAAACATTCATTTTATTTATTACACTTCTATCAAAGCACTGAAGTTAAAAATTGTATCTTGTATCGCCCTCATTGGTTCAGTCAGTGAGTCATATCGCAGGCTCAATATCATGACTTGACACCTCCACAACCTCTAATCTTGATTGACTGAGAGATACAGAATGGACACAGGACCTTCGATCCAACGAGTCCACGACAATCATCGATCACACAGGAAGGACCCATTGCCTTCATCCCATTGTGCATTGCTCCAGAGCACCAGAATGCCAGTACAGTGTTTGCCATCAAATGCAATGTGACTCGACTTGAATCATGATGCAATATCTCAGCTGTCTGGGATGACAGAGACAGTGACTGGTAGATTAAATTGTGGGAACCAGATTCCTTAATGAGAGATTCTGACCATCCTGGGAAATAAACTGCAGTGATTATGAGGATGCAGGAGTAGGCCATTTGGCCCTTCGAGCCAGCACCGCCATTCAATGTGATCATAGCTGATCATCCCCAATCAGTTGGCATAGTCTTCAGTAAACTGAATTGGGGGAAATGAATGCTGTGGTTTTTGAAGTCAAAGGTGGAAAGTGAAAACCTGGTTCAAAGGAATGACTAAGTTTCAAAGTTGGACAATTGAGTTAAGGAAAGGTTTTACATGAAACAGTGAAGGAGGCAGAATCCAAAATACGGTTTTGAACTACTATTGGATAAATATTTAAAAATACATTATGATTATCTTTAACTAAATTTGCTCTGTTGTTATTCCATTACCATTTGGTGTACAAAGAACAATATCAATTGAAACTAGCCAACAAGAGCCCAGGTTCCTCCAAATTGCTTACCTTAGCTTTTGTTACATGTTCAATGTTGGAACCTAAATCATCTGTCTCCATTTTGAGTTCACTCTTCTCTTTCTCTAATTTCTGTTTAACTCTTTGTAGGTTATCAATCTGCTCGCTGAGTTCTGCCACACTGTCGGCATGTTTCTTTCGCAAGACAGAGCTCGTGGCCTCGTGCTGCAAAGTCGCCTCCTCCAGGTCCCGTCGCAGTTTCAGAAATGCAGCTTCACGTTTCTTGTTCATCTCCAACTGTGCTGAAGTCGCTCCTCCTGCTTCCTCTAGCCTTTCACTCAATTCTTCCAGTTCACGGGCCACATCAGACCTTTGCTTTTCTATCTTTGCCCTTGCAGCTCGTTCTGCCTCCAACTCCTCCTCCAGTTCCTCGATTCGAGCCTAGTTCAAAGGAGAAGACATAAGAATGAAAATCAGGATGACCTGTTGAGAATTAGCCATCAAGTGGATCCGATTTTTGAGCTGGTGCAAAGACCAGTTCTAGTTCTATGTTGGGAGTCGTGTCATTTTCAACACTGTTTGTACAAATAAGTCATGGAGAAATCTCCTTCAGTTTACTTCAATTGTCAATCAAATCGTCGGGATAATGCTCACAAAGTTGGGTGGAAGAATTTCAAAATTCACTCCATAGGAACCTTCCAAGGTGGTACATCATGGGCTGTATTGTAATGGTAAAAAGAAAGCTTCATTCAGCTCCTTTTCATTGGACATGGGCAGGCATCATCGCCACTGGTTTTGCTTCACTGTTTCACATATATTTACATTTCTTGGGACATCACCCGAGTTAATTTAATCATCCTTTTTGGTGCTTAATAACAGCTCCCCTTTTTACCTGCAATTCTTTAATTTTCTTCTGGAGTTGCATAACAAGGGCTCCTTCATCTTCAATCTTTGAGGTTAGCTGATTTATTTCAAAATCCTTCCTGTGAAGGACAAAACAAATATGTTCCAATTATAATATCTAATATCATGTGAGGAGTTATTCTCCTGATTTATGTGATAGATCTGGCTGATTGTCACTGAGTAGGGAACCAGAAGACGTTGACACTGGGTGGTGTTGTCTTTGTTGAAAAGATATCTTGTATCTTGTTTGATTGTTAAGGGCTTGGACACGCTAGAGGCAGGAAACATGTTCCCGATGTTGGGGGAGTCCAAAACCAGGGGCCACAGTTTAAGAATAAAGAGTAAGCCATTAGAACGGAGACGAGGAAACACTTTTTCTCACTTTTTGCCTCATGTGGAGGCCGGTTCTCTGGGTGATTTCAAAAGAGAGCTAGATAGGGCTCTTAAAGATGGCAGAGTCAGGGGATATGGGGAGAAGGCAGGAACAGGGTACTGATTGGGGATGATCAGCCATGATCACATTGAATGGTGCTGGCTCGAAGGGCCGAATAGCCCACTTCTGGACCTATTGTCTATTGTCTTGCATTGAATGAAGAGAAGTCTATTGGAATGACAGTGGTCTTTTATTCTGAATAGCAGTCACAGAAGATAGGCACAAAAAGCTGGGCCAGACAGCATCTTTGAAGAAAAGAAATAGGAAACATCACCTATTCCTTCTCTCCAGAGATGGAGTCTGACCCACTGAGTTACTCCAGCTTCTTGTGTCTATCTTCGGTTTAAACCAGCATCTGCAGTTCCTCCCTTCACAGCACAATCACAGCATCACACTCACTTCTTTAGCCTTTCCTCAAGCTGCTGTTTATCATTCTCCAGATCCATGACACTCTCGTGTGTTAGCTTCAGGTCTCCCTCCAGTTTCCGCTTTGCTCGCTCAAGGTCCATCCTGACTTTTTTCTCTTGTTCCAATGATCCTTCAAGCTAGCAGAAGAAGGGGAGATTATTAGTGGATTACAAATGGCCAATAACTGGATAAGAAGGGAGGAGAGAGATCTAGCATAGAAACAAGTAATCGTGACTGTGTTGGAAATTAAGCAGCATTTACACAAACCCTACCCCATAAGTTAGGTCTTTATTCTCTGGAGCGCAGAAGGTTAAGGGGGGACCTGATAGAGGTCTTTAAAATGATGAGAGGGATAGACAGAGTTGATATGGACAAGCTTTTCCCTTTGAGAATAGGGAAGATTCAAACAAGAGGACATGACTTCAGAATTAAGGGACAGAAGTTTAGGGGTAATATGAGGGGGAACTTCTTTACTCAGAGAGTGGTAGCGGTGTGGAATGAGCTTCCAGTGGAAGTGGTGGAGGCAGGTTCATTGGTATAATTTAAAAATAAATTGGATAGGCATATGGATAAGAAGGGAATGGAGGGTTATGGTATGAGTGCAGGCAGGTGGGACTAAGGGGAAAAAAAAATTTGTTCGGCACGGACTTGTAGGGCCGAGATGGCCTGTTTCCGTGCTGTAATTGTTATATGGTTATATGGTTATTGTATTCTCCCACACTCTCAACTCCCTCCGCACCCAAGATCTGATCACTCACCAATATATTTGGGGAATTTATACTGGCCAATTAACCTATCAATCAGCACATTTCATGGGATGTGGGAGAATACTGGAGCATTGAAAGAAACCAGGCAGTCACCGGGAGAACGGATTGCACTCCAAACAGACCGTATCAGAGGTCAGGATTGAAACTTGGTCGCCAAAGGCTCTACCAGCTGCACCACTATTCCATTACACCTTTGAATATATTGAAAATATCAACAGTTAATATTTTTACAACTCATAGAATTACTGTAAAACTCGGTCAGAGAGTTACAGCGCTCCCTTCAGCCTTCATCTCAACTTCAGCAACTTTTCTTTGCAAGTATGTTCCATCCAAAACTTCTAGGTTACATCAAGAGCTGGAGATTTTTGTATTAAAACCAGGAACACAAATTCAAAAGCAGCTAGTGGAACAGGTCTTGTATTAGCGAACCACGGAATCTCTCTGTCTGCCCATCAATATCGTGAGCTTACATTGATGAAACTTTGTTTGACTATGGACCAATAAATCATCATGGAAAAGCAACAGGGTGTCAACAGTACAATGCACAGTTCATATTCACTCTAATGAATAGCACCAGTTTTATTAACTAGTTTTGTGAATTGAGATAACAATCCAACTAGGTTTGTAAGAATGATCACCTCAGCCATTTTCACTTACATCATCAACCTGTTGCTCAAGTTTAGCCTTGGCTTTAGTTAGTGTGTTGACTTTATCCTCCTCAGCCTGGAGGTCCTCTAGGGTTTGTTGATGAGCTTCCTGGAGAGCCTTCTTCTCCTTTGTGAGTTTAACAATAGTTTCATCTAGAGATGCCATTTCTTCTGTGAGATTCTTAACCTATAAATTTAACCAAGAAGATGGGAATGATAAATTAGCAAAAAAAATTGTGAACTTTTCATATTGGTCAGACATTTCTAAGCATTCAAGTTACTTTAAAAAGTGAATAAGTACTGGTGAAGAGGTAGTGAGAATAGAAGGGAGGGTAGTGGAGTGTGGTAGAGGGATGTTGAAATGTGGGGGGCAGGGGAGGGGAGGTAGATATGATAAGATGCAGGACACTTTTGGGAAGTGCACAGGAAACCACTGCACCAATAGTCCTGGAATAGTTCCTGGGTCCACCCTGAAACTGTCAAACTAAAGTGAAAGATTGCTGAGTGGGCATTTGTAATCTCTCCTAAATGTTACCTTATTTTCTGTTGCATGTTTCTCCTTTTCAACCTTGGCCAGAGTAATCTCAAGGTCATCTATATCTTTCTTTAGTTCTGTACATTCATCCTCCAATTTGCGTTTCTTTGCAGTAATCTCGGCATTCATTTCCTCTTCATCATCCAATCGTTCTGTTAGTTCCTTTGATTTAGCTTCCAGTTGAATTTTTGCTTTGATCAGTAGATCACATCTTTCTGCTGCATCTGCAAGAGTATCTTGTTCCTGGAAAGCAAAATGACATACTTGTTAACTTGTTTATTCCAGGTTCTTGAATTATGTCTGCACAAGACTGCACATGGACAATTCCAAGCTTTCTATGCTAAATGGGACATTTACAGGCCTTGCTGGATGGGGTGTTCATAGCAGATGGAGTAATCCCAACAAGGTCTCATTGGAATGAGAACCCAGTAGTATCAGCTCTAAGCCTCTGCATGGTTAAACCCAGTAGTGTAAACCTAATAGGTCAATGTTTAAAGTGCGAGAGAGAAAATGTAATAGGAAATCTAAGGGACAGATTTCACACAAGAGTGCTGGGTATGTGGAATGAGATGCCAACAAAGTGACGAAGCAAAACATATTATGTTTAAAAGGCATTTGGACAGATCCTTGGAAAGGTGTAGAGACTATGGGGCTATTGCAGGCAAATAGGATAGCATAGGTCAGCATTGGTTGGTTAGCAAGGGTGAAGTGGGCCGTACTCTGCACTGTTCCATGACTCTGGAATGAGCTGGACATGCTGCAATGGGCCATGGAATGGGCAAGCCTTGTGCCTTACCGCCTGCAGCTGAAGTGACAGGTCGTTCTTCTCCTGTATCAAGGTAACTTGCTTTTCCTCCAGTTCCTTGCGCTTTGCCTCTGACTTTACCAGAGCTTCCTTCAGTTTCAGGAACTCCTCTTTCATTGTTGCCATCTCTTTCTCAGTCTCAGCACTCTTCAACAGAGGCTTAATTTTAAAGAAGAGTTTCATCCAGGACCAATTCTTCACTGCATTGAAAGCACGAATGTTCCACTGGATAACAAGCAAAGCATCTCTAGTGCAAAAATAAAATTAGAGACAAATTGATGTTTGTTTGGTTGGAATTGAACCTGTTGCCCATTAATCCATGGCCCCTTTATTCATGACATAATCCAGATTCATGCTTTTTGATGATATTGGAATATCGTATTACTATATTTGTATACATGTGCTCCTCACAAAGCTGAGTTTGCCTGGGTTTGATACAACGGAGTACTTGAGCAGCTATTTCACAGTAAACAGTATTACTGTTAGACTGCAGTCACATACCACCCAGACAAGGTGAGAAATTCACTTTTTCAGTTTGAAGCAGAGTGGTGACCAGAAACGTCACCTATCCATGTTCTCCAGGGATGCTGCCTGATGCAATGAGATACTCCAGCACTTTGTGGTGTCTTATTAAGGCAAGGGCAGGGAAGTTTTTCTTACGGTTTTTTCATCATTGGTTTCCTGATCGCTGTTTATGAGCACCCAACAGCTTTGTGATTACTTTTACTGGGGCAATTTTTAAAAAACAAAATGTATTCCAAAATGCTACATGGTGGGATATAAATGTGTAATCCTTGGATTATCAATCGTAACCTCAGGATTACTCATTCGATTACTCAGTCACCAGACGACCAAAGACTAATAACTAAAGGAGCCAATAAATAGCACTTGGATTAGGTATCAAGGATGAGTTAAAGATGGTGGAAAATAAAGTTTGCCAAAAAGAAAAAGTTTGAAGTGAAGGACCATCTATTCACCGCCGTTTATGATGGGGTCAACCTGCAGAGTTTCTACCAATTGCTTGAAACATGCGACCTATTAGAATGTACCATGAATTTAAAGTCTAGGTGTCCCGCACTCATTCGCACCGCAAAATAGCATTTACCGTCTCTCGATAATTTTCTGATACTCAATCCTCATCAATCTGCCTCGGCTCCGAGCCTGAATCATTGTCAAGATCTTTGCCAAACGCTCATCTCGCATTTCCTCCAGGAGACCCAGCAAGCCAGCTTTGAAGAACACCTGGTGCAGAATGATAGATCAGTCAGGAGCAGTGACCAGACCACTAAACCACCCAAGCCTGCTTTTCATTCAAAATTAGAATCAAATTCATCAATCCAGTCCTCCAGTAAAATCTACCGTTTTTTCACACAAACAGAAATCCAAGAGCTCTTTTCAGGAATGGTGCTGTCTCTGTTAAGTGTTTAATGCTTTATTACAAGCAGAGAGGAACAGAGGCATAGATGGGAGGGGGAGGGGGGGGGATAGCAGAAGGGTGAGTGGGAGAGATGGAGGGAAAGGGAATTGGAATGGAGGTTGAAGGCAGGATAAGTGTGGCAGGCAGGTGGCGTATGATGGTGGATGAGAAGGAAAGGAAAGAGGTTTAAGGAAGTAGCTGAGACAGTTGGAAAGTGATGTTTAAAAATCCCCTGTGCTGGGGGCACAAGCAGCAAAGAGCTGGAAGGGAGAGGCAGAAAACTATGGAAATTATATCAATTGCAAAATAATTAAAATTATAATCATAAAAACTAAAGCGAACCCAAAGAAGAATGTGTACAGATAAATGAATAAATAATAAAGGTATTTCTAATTTTGGAAGCAATAGTCAGGGAATATTCTGAACCTGCGTTCGGTCAGCCGGCAGCAGTTTTGCTTCTGATTTTAAAGCCTCTGTCCTTACCTTTGTGTGACCAAACTTGTACTGAGTGTGATCAATATCAAGGGAGCCCAACAACTTTTCTGTTCCTTTTCTACTGTCTACAAACTTGTCTTCAGGAACAGCACTTAGGTTGAGAATACGGTAGCTGCAATTTGAGAAAACAGACCTGAGATTAATTACAATGACATTGCTTGCAAAACCTGGTTGTGCACTGTGTCTGTCTTCCAGGTGCACAAAGCAACACACAACAATGCAATGATAATAATATAAATACTAACATCTCAATCCATTTTATTCATTATACTGGTTGTTACTGTAAGAAATTCAGCAGTTGTTAGCATAGGATAGACCAGGCAATGTCGAATGAGATCTTTACCCTCATCAGCAACAACGATGAGTCGGCCTACAGGGAGGAGGTCCAGCACTTAGCAGCATGGTGCGCTGACAACAACCTGGCCCTTAACTCCAAGAAGACCAAGGAGCTCATTGTAGACTTCAGGAAGTCTAGGGGCGGCACGCACACCCCCATCCACATTAACGGGACGGAGGTGGAACGTGTTTCTAGCTTCAGGTTCCTGGGTGTTAACATCTCCGATTACCTCTCTTGGACCCACAATACCTCAACTCTGATCAAGAAGGCTCACCAGCGTCTCTTCTTCCTGAGGAGACTGAAGAAGGTCCATCTGTCTCCTCAGATCCTGGTGAACTTCTACCACTGCACCATCGAGAGCATCCTTACCAACTGTATCACATTATGGTATGGCAACTGCTCTGTCTCCGACCGGAAGGCATTGCAGAGGGTGGTGAAAATTGCCCAACGCATCACCGGTTCCTCGCTCCCCTCCATTGAGTCTGTCCAAAGCAAGCGTTGTCTGCGGAGGGTGCTCAGCATCGACAAGGACTGCTCTCACCCCAACCATGGACTGTTTACCCTCCTACCATCCGGGAGGCGCTACAGGTCTCTCCGTTGCCGGACCAGCAGGTCCAGGAACAGCTTCTTCCCGGTGGCTGTCACTCTACTCAACAACGTACCTCGGTGACTGCCAATCACCACCCCCTCCCACTCCTCCCACGGGAAAAACACTATGTCTGTATATATGCTAATGTAAATATTTAGTCAAATCATATGCTATGTCGCTCTTCGAGGGAGATGCTAAATGCATTTCGTTGACTCTACTGTACACTGACAATGACAATTAAAGTTGAATCTGAATCTGAATCTACCCTCGCCAGAAACATGGCGTGACATACAGTAATCTCTTAGAACTGGCAGGTTAAAGATGATGAAATTGAAAAGACTTAATGAATAAGTAAAATTAATGTTACTGAGGCCCTCTACTCCTTTGCTATCCCTCTACTCCTTTGCTATCCAAGATGGCTATGTAGACTGAGAGATACGCAGGTCATGAGTCTACAGAATGCCAAGTCAGCTTTTGTAATCCATTTACAGGGTATGGGCGTTATTGGTCTTCCTCAACTATCCTCAAGATGGTGGTAGTGAGCTGCTGTATTACAGCACTGCAGTCATTCTAGCGAAGTACTCCCTCAGGGCTGTTGAATAAGCAATTCCAGGATGTAGACTTAATGACAGTGAAGAATCAGGAGAGAAATCAAGAGTTAAATCAGTGATACCTTGTCAAGTCAGGATGATGTGAGACATAAAGGAACTTGTGCTCATTTGTGCTTCCCTTGTATCTGTTGCCCATGTCTTTCTTGACAGCATCGGCCATGAATTGAGGAGGTACCGCAAGAGTAACCTTGGTAAATAACCTTTACCATTCAGGATATGTGCTCAGGAATGATAATGGAATCTCTACTAAAATGTGTTAGGTAACATCATAAATCGCGAGATGCCTTACTGGCAGTGCTGCCCTGCTGCGAATGATGTGAACTGCTGCCGTCCTGGTACTGCTCGCTGCTAGGTCAGGAATCTGGCACTCCCTCAGCAACTCCCTCCTTGTAGGGAAGCTGCCTGTGAGACCTACTGTTGGGCAGGCTGGCATGACCAGAACAAATTGTTGGTGCCCAAAACTGGGACTTGGGAATACACATTGCTGAGTTGAGGTTCTTGCTGGGGAAAGTGGTGGCCATTTTCTGGTCCATCACAGGTATCAACCTCCCCGGCATCAAATATATTTACAAGGAGGCAGCCAATGTCATCAAAAACCCACAGCATCATGGCCATGCTCTCATCTCACTGCTCCCATAGGGAGCTGAGAACTGTCATCTCCAGGTTCAAGAGCAGCCTCTGCCTATCAGCCATCAACCCTTTGAACTACCCTGCACAATCCATCCACAATCCTACCTTAGCACTGAACTACAATGGACTTTGTAGGATCCACAGCATACTTTAATTTAACTACCATACTTCGGTATAACTGCTAATTTATTTATTATGTATTAGTCCTGTAGCTTGCAAACTGTTTAGCTCCTTTCTATTCTGTTGTGGGGTAGACTGAGACTGACCACCCCCCCCCAAAATCTTTGTACATCCCCAAACCTTTCCACTAATCACTTTCATTTGATGTTTCATGTATTTTGTGTTTTTATGACTGTAGCACATCAAATTCCTTCCTGGGAAATCTGATGCGTTAATATGGCTCGACCCGAAATGTCACCTATTCCTTCGCTCCATGGATGCTTCCTCACCCGCTGAGTTCCTCCAGCATTTTTTGTCTATCTTCGATTTTTCCAGCATCTGCAGTTCTTTCTTATATGCCGATAAATCTTCAGTAAGTAAGGATTTCATTGTTCCACTCCCGATGCATATGACAATGAAACACTCTTAACTCTTGACACACAGCACCTGTTCTGTGTTGATTATGACCCACTGGATAAGATGGAATTTGCTATGTGTTACCATAGAAAAATCTTCCAGCTGGGAACCAACCAAACAAAGGCAGCGGGAGATTGCAGCTTCCGCCACTGATGTACTCCAGGCATCCTGTTATGCTGCAACGGCCACACTTGCAGGCTGTAGCCCACACATCTCAGAGCTAAGAGGCCACAGCAGTCAGCCTACCCTCATAGGCAGCACTTCCACTCCAAGCCCCAACGAATTCATTGCTGAGGGACGGTCAGTGAAGGGCAGGGGTTAACATCAGGTTTCTGGGGCACAGTAGGCAGATCGAGCAGTACGAGGGGGGAGTACGTACCTGTGAGTGTTCAGACTCTAGATCCAAAAGTACAATAACAAATCAACACTTTGCGGGGCAATATTCAGCGACTGTCTTGAGGAGAAAGTTGAACTATTGGCAGTTAGTCAAAGAAAAGTCAGGAGAATAGTGACTGAATGGTACTGATATCGAGGGAGTTTCATTAAAATGGAGGCCACTGTCTCATATGTTCTGCTGTAGACATTTTTTCAATGACAGTGGCAGGACATGAGTCAATCTCAGTTGTGCCATATAAAAGAGTAGTCTGTTCTGCCATGAAATGTAACTATAGGAATTGGTAGATTAAACGAGTGCTCAACAATGAACTCACTACTGCAAAGTACCCACTGTACGTCTCTAAAGTGATTCAATGTTGATAGGATAAGGGGAGATAGCTGACTTTAAGGAAGAATTTGAAGAATTGAAGAATTTGCTCTAGGTCATACTTGTGTCAGCTGAAGCAATGATGTGGAGATCAGTTACCACATATTTTGTACAGAGGCCCCATTGTCACTATAGAAGGGGTCAAAATTAAACACAACTTGGCATTAACCAACATCAGTTCTTACCGCTGTTTGAAGTCGGCATAAAATACTCTGTTTGGATAACCTTTACGGCAAATACGGATTCCCTCCAGCACACCATTACAACGAAGTTGGTGGAGGACCAAAAATGGGTCCATTGAACCTGCGAAATGGACAACATTATCATCGCAGCCAGCAAAAGCCCATCATCTAAATGGAAGCATCATCTTTAGGAGGAGTTTCATTCAGGATCACTTAATTTAGGCCCTTTCCAAATGTCACATGTAACTAGAGGTATCACCTCTCCAAATCCTGCCATTAAAGGGAATGCCAGACATAATTAATCTTTGGAATTCACCATCCAAGAGTGCTGTGCAGGCTGAGGTCGCTGAATATATTCAAGAGCAAGAGCTATAGATTTTTTTAAAGGACTAAGGGAAAAAAGTTGTTTGGCACGGACTTGTAGGGCCGAGATGGCCTGTTTCCGTGCTGTAATTGTTATATGTTATATGGTTACAGGAAATGGGGTAGTGCAGGAAAGTGGCAGTGTGCTACAAAATCAGCTGTGATCTTAATAAATCTTGAGACTTTGCCATGATTTCACTAACATAGGCCTGCATTTAGGCTTAATATTACACACTGACAACATTAAACTCAGAATACAACTTTATGGTGCTGGAAACAAGTTGCCTACCTGGAATTTTGGTTTCATTGGGAATAATACAACGCACAAAGTGAGGCTGTGTTGATCGCAAGTTAGCCATCAGCTTGTTGAGGTTTTCCTGAGGCAATTAAGAAATAATCGTTAGCCTGACTCTTTCTGAAGCCGTGGCACAATATTAGCAAATATTGTACGATTCCATTGTTAATAACCAGCCCTTGTGATAAATAATTAAAGTATCCCCCCAAAACTCACATTGTTGACTCTAATCATGAAGCTCAAGTCTACTAAAGTTGTGATTTCAGCAATGTGTGCTCTGGGCAGATATTCCCTCCAGTTATCGGGGAATTCTACCATGTCAGTCGTTGGTGGTTCTGAACACACACATAGACCATACCAGGGAAGGACTGCAGATTTCCTCCTTATGAGCATTTGTGTACCACGTGGTTTGTTCCACAATCTGGTAGTTTCTTGCTCATTAATCCCGAGACTAACTATTCTTTTTAAAATTCCAAATTAATAACAGATTTGAATTTCACTGCTGCTATGGTGGGATTTGAAGTCAGGTTGAAGTAAGTCATTACTGTTCCCAGCATCTGGTTTGGTAATTTAATCAGTTTACCACCACCATATCCTCTAGTTAAAAGGCAATTCCCTATGGTTAAAGGCACCCATTGCCAGTCAATAAGGGACTTCCTCTGGTTATTGGATGTTCACACCTGCCCAAAGCTGGTTCTCTCCATTTAACAGAGGATAGCCATTGGGATTCCCAAAGAATTACCTCTTTTTGTCAGCAATTCCTTCCGACATGAGGTGACACTGAGGCATTTGGAGGGATATTAACTAGTACCTCAGGTTTTGGGCGACTGCTTTGGTGACACTGCTAACCTTGCGCATGAGCTCTTTTCCAGTTTTAGTTCTTTCTCCATACTTACCACTTTCTACTCTTCAGCAGATTGTGAGTAAAAGATAGCACAGACTTAAAGTGATGTTCATTCATAAATCAGCTAAACATCACTGCAAGTCTTAACCACCTTGATCTCCTTGACAGGTCAGAAAGAAATCACATGATCAGTTCGGATATAGGAAACTACTGGGCCATTTCATCTCAGCCATCCAGAAACCTATCAGCCCTAAACAGCATACTCCCACTGAGCCAAATCCCTCTGTAAAGCCTAAACAAACAGGTAATGATGGGAGATAGACACAGAATGCTGGACCAACTCAGTTGGATAGGCAGCATTCCTGGAGAGAAGGAATGAGTGACGTTTCGGGTCAAGAACCTTGTTCAGACTGATGTCAGGGGAGTACACGGTACAGAGATAAAATGTAGTCGGAAACAGAAAACTGGTGGGAGAACTGGGAAGGGGGAGGGGATGGAGAGAGAGGGAACGCAAGGGCTACTTGAAGTAAGAGATGTCAATGTTCATACCGCTGGGGTGTAAGCTACCCAAGTGAAATATGAGGTGCTGTTCCTTTAATTTGCGCTAGGCCTCACTCTGACAATGGAGGAGGCCCAGGACAGAAAGGTCAGATTGGGAATGGGAGGGGAAGTTAAAGTGTTGAACATCGGGGAGATCAGGTAGGTTTAGGCAGACTCAGCAGAGGTGTTCAGCGAAACGGTCACCGAGCCTGCACTTGGTCTCGTCGATATACAGGAGTCGACACCTGGAACAGCGGATACAGTCGACTAGGTCGTCGGAGGTGCAAGTGAACCTCTGCCTCACCCGAAAAGACTGTCGGGGTCCTTGGATGGAGTCGACGGGAGAGGTAGAGGTGCAGATGTTGCATCTCCTGCAGTTGCAGGGGAAAGTAACTGGGGAGGGATGGTTTGGATGGGAAGGGACGAGTTGACCAGCAAGTTGCGGAGGGAACGGTCTCTGCAGAAAGCAGAATGGTGTGGTGATGGGAAGATGGAGTGGGATTTTTTACCACTTAGGTGTAAGCTACCCAAGCGAACGATGCAATCAATTTTTAAAATGCCTAATCCTCTTCTCTCCTTCAGAAATATTGACTACATTCCATGGATGATTATGTGCTGACTAAACAGTTTTACGGGGTATGCAGCTGTGAATTCAGAAATGGCAAACTGCTAGCTCATTGTAGGCACAAACAATATCATGGATCAAGCACTTAGAGAATAGAACTTTTTTCAAGTGTAAAACAACCAATTTACTATAAAGGAAACATCTAATGTATAGGCTGCCTCCTGTACCCCTGCCAGAGCTCAACTTAATTAATTTCAAGGAAACATTCATCATTCCAGTCCCCAAGAAGTGACCTATCTCAATAACTATCACCCAGTAGCTCTAACATTGACCAAAATGAAAAATTGGTTATGGCTCGCATTTGCACTTGTCTTCCGGACAATCTAGATCTCCTCCAATTAGCGCACAGGAAAAAGAGGTCGATGAAGGATGCCATCTCCATTGCACCACATACAGGCCTGCAGCACCGTGACAATATATACACCTGTGTCAGGATGCTATTCATTTACTACAGCTCAGCCTTCAACACTGTAATATCGAATAAATTCATCTCTAAAGTCATGGCCTTGGGGCCTCCATGTTTAACTAGCTACTGGACTTCTTGACCGGCATACCCAGTTGGTTAGAACTCTCATAACATGTCCAATGTCCACTTGATTTGTTTTTCATTACTTCAGATTGTATTTGTACATTTGCACCATTCTGTTATTGTGCACTCATTGTTATAATTATTGTTGTATCAATCATCACAGTGTACTGTGCACTCTGTGAGTTTCATGTGAACAAGCAATGTCATTGCCCCTGGTTTGTTAACAATAACATAATCTGGATTTGAACTTCGCAATCATGCTTTAAAACCTGTTTTACATACAGGCCATCCCCAGGTAATGAACATGTTCTGTTTTTACCGACATTCACAGGTCATTTTGTCCACGTCGGAAAATATGCCCAAATCATATGATTATACTAACCATATTGCTACAATGTTGTCATGAATCAAACCACATAAGACAGACAAGAATGAACCATACTACAAGTGGACAGAGAGAGAGAGAGGATACTAATTTGGGCCTGCGTCACCCATGAAGTATTGAGGAATTTCTAAACTGTAAAAATGTTAAATTGTTAGATGTAAGTGACTTTATATTTTTACAGACCAAACACAAAAAGTGTTGAATTTTATAAACAGTGCATTTTCTTCAGTGATACTAATTACAATTGCTCACAATTCCAGGCACTGAACATTTGATTATCTGTGTGGATATTGAAATTCAGTTTGAACTTTTTCAAATGTATGTCAGTGTCAAGAGAGAGTTAGAGTTAGATTTAGCTCTTACGGCTAAAAGAATCAAGGGATATGGGGAAAAAGCAGGAACAGGGTACTGATTTTAGATGATCAGCCCTGGCTCGAAGGGCTGAATGGCCTACTCCTGCACCTATTTTTCTATGTTTCCATGTCATTAACAGCTGGGGTGATCACAGTTTAAAATCTAAAATGGAATGTAATCAAATACTTACAAATTGTTCCGATTAGCAAAGGAGTGTATTGACAAATACTCAGGGATGGGATTTACCACCAACATGGACATAAGAGATTTGAACTGACCGTACTTGGGGAAAATAGCATTTGTGTCTGGCTTGGGCACTTTGGATTGCAAATAGAGTTGAATCTTACTTTATGCAATTGGGACACAGTCTGGAAAGAGGCAGCTTTCTTCCGCTTTTCCTTGGTTCCTGACTTGCTCTGCTCCTGGGCTAGAATAAAAGCAGAAAAGTTCAAACACTCAGCAGATGAGAATCAGTGGGAAAAAACATGTATGACAGAAAATAGATCCACCGGGATATCGACTAGGTTAGAGGGTATTAGCTATAAGGAGAGTTGGACAAACTTGGATGTTTTTCTTCTCTGGAGCATCGGAAGATGTGGCTACTTTTTAAGAAAGGCGGGAGAGAGAAAACAGGGAATTATAGAGCAGTTAGCCTGACATCAGTGGTGGGGAAGATGCTGGAGTCAATCATAAAAGATGAAACAGCAGCACATTTGTATAGCAGTAACAGGATCGGTCTGAGTCAGCATGGATTTACGAAGGGGAAATCATGCTTGAATAATCTTCTGGAATTTGATGAGGATATAACTAGGAAAATAAAACAAGGGAGAGCCAGTGGATGTAGTGTACCATTACAATATACATCAATGATTTAGATTAAGGGATTCAAAGTAACATTAGCAAATTTCCAGATGACACAAAGCTGGGTGGCAGTGTGAACTGTGAGGAGGATGCTTTGAGAATGCAAAGTAACATGGACAGATTGGGTGAGTGGGCAGATACATGGCAGATGCAGTTTAATGTGGATAAAAGTGAGGTTATCCACTTTGGTAGCAAAAACAGGAAGGCAGATTATTATCTAATTGGTGTTAAGATCAGCAAATTAATACATCCCGACCAAACAGGGTTTATCCCCAAACGGTATTCATTTTATAATCCAAGAAGATTATTTAATATTATATACTCCAATAGAATCCCTAATGCAGATCTAGCAATTATCTCGTTAGATGCTGAAAAAGCAGTTGACCAGGTAGAATGGCTATATTTATTTTCGGTGATGGAAACATTTCAACTAGGAGAGAAGTACTGTACATGGGTTAAACTGTTATATTCTAATCCAACAGCTAGAATATTAACAAACAAAATGTTATCAACTAAATTTAATCTCTCTAGAGGCTGTAGACAAGGATGTTCACTATCCCCACTATTATTTGCTCTTGCAATCGAACCCAGCGTTAGAAACCATCCAGGAATATTTGGATACAATACTAGAGACACAAGGAATAAAATCTCCTTATATGCAGATGATGTACTAATATATATTACAAAGCTAGAAACTAGTATTCCAAACCTATTAAATCTAATAACTCAATTTGGTCAGTTTTCAGGATATAGAATTAATTGGAATAAAAGCTAAATCATGCCAATAACAAAATTCAATTTACATACAATACAACAATCCTCTTTTAAAATAGTTAAAGATAAATTTAAATACTTAGGAATCTATGTAACTAAGACATATACCTCTTTATTTAAACTAAATTTCCCACTCTTACTGAATAAACTACATAAGAATATTCAATACTGGAAAACACTCCCCATTTCTATGCTTGGGAGAATTAATGCTATAAAAATGATTTTTTTTACCGCAACTGCTGTACCTACTTCAATTAATTCCAATATATATCCCAAAAGCTTTTTTCAAAAAAGTCGACTCCATTGTTACAAGTTTTGTCTGGGATTATAAGAATCATAGAATAAGTAAAAAACATTTATGTAAGTCAAAGAAAAATGGAGGTTTGGCTTTGCCAAATTTCTTATTTTATTTTTGGGCAGTCCATATTAAAAACATGAATTTCTGGCTGGAAGAAATGGATCAACAACCAGATTGGTTAATGATGGAAAAGGAAGACTGTCTACCTTTTGAAATTGGACCGATCATATTTGCCCCCACAGAACTGCACAAAAAAACCTATAAAGAAAACCCCATAATACATAGTGGAATACAAATTTGGAAACAAATAAAAAAAGATTTAAAATTGAATAATATACCACTATGCCTTCCCATTGTAAATAATCCTTTATTCAAATCATCCTTTATGGACAATGGTTTCACACAATGGAAAAATTATGGAATCAAAAATATAGGACATCTTCATGGGAAAGGCACTTTTCTTTCATTTCAAGTTACAACAGAATTATGGACTGCACTCAAATAATTTCTGCAGATATCTACAAATTAGAGATTATGTTAAATCTAATACACAAGTCTACAGGAGTAGGGAATCAGAAATTCTTGATGAATGTTTGAACAAGCATCCTAATACTGAAAAACTAATACCTTATATTTATAACACCCTACTAAACAACGAGGTACCACCGACCGAACCATATAGATACACATGGGAAAATGAAATAGGTCACCTTATAACGAAAGATATGTGGGACGAAAGTTTACAATAAATACATCAATGTTCATTAAATGCCAGACATACTTTAATACAATTCAAGGTCTTACATAGACTACACTACTCTAAAATAAAACTAAATAGAATCTTCCCACAAATCTCTCCTATTTGTGATAAATGTCTACATCTAGAGGCTAATTTAACACATACGTTTGCAAACTGTATAAAACTTAAACATTTCTGGACTGATATTTTTGAAATAACTTCAGAAGTTATTAATACAAAACTGGACCCAGACACAAAATTAATAATACTTGGAATATCAGAACAAAGTTTAACACTCACAACAAACCAAAGAAATTTCCTCGACTACAGTATAATAATCGGGAAAAAATTAATATTAAAATTTTGGAAACGCCCTACAACCCCCACAATTAAAATGTGGATTACGGAAATGTCGGAGACCCTATACTTAGAAAGAATTAGACTTGTCTTAATGGACAAACAAGATCTTTTCGATAAAATCTGGGCTCCATTCATTAACTATCTGAAGGGATAGATTGGCACAACACGAGGACCCAACTGAAACGTGAACTCTGGATCAGATGAAAAGCTATACTTTATAATCTACGAACCTATCTCCATTGACGTATTTCAGGTAACCCATTCCACCTCCTTTGTTTTACTGGGGTTTTTTTAATTTATTTTTTTATTTGTAACTTTCTAACCTCTTTTTCTCTCTTTTTCTATAAAAAAAATAAAAACACTAGAAGCAGAAGTAATTGATAATTGAAAATTTTAATAATGTATGACTGATGTATATGAAAAGTCTTTTTACTATAATATGTAACTATACTTTATAATATGTCTACTTCTAATAAAACTATTTAAAAAAAATAAAATAAAATAAAAAGTTGGGAAAAGGGGAAGTACAACGGGATCGGGGGGTCCTTGCTCATCAGTCAATGAAAGTTAGCATGCAGGTACAGCTGGCAGTGAAGAAAGCGAATGGCATGTTGGCCTTCATAGCAAGAGGAGTTGAGTATAGGAGCATAGAGGTCCTTTTGCAGTTGTATAGGGCCCTAGTGAGACCACACCAGGAGTATTGTGTGCAGTTTTGGTCCCCTAATTTGAAGAAGGACATTATTGCTATTGAGGGAGTACAGCGTAGGTTTACAAGGTTAATTCCCCCTGTCATTTGCTGAGAGAATGAAGCGGCTGGGCTTGTATACTCTGGAATTTAGAAGGATGAGAGGATATCTTATTGAAACATATAAAATTATTAAGGGTTTGGACACGTTAGAGGCAGGAAACATGTTCCCGATGTTGGGGGAACCAGGGGCCACTGTTTAAGAATAAGGGGTAAGCCATTTAGAACGGAGATGAGGAAAGACTTTTTCACACAGAGAGTTGTGAGTCTGTGGAATTTTCTGCCTCACAGGTCGGTTCTCTGGATACTTTCAAGAGAGAGCTAGATAGGGCTCTTAAAGATAGTGGAGTCAGGGGATATGGGGAGAAGGCAGGTACAGATTGGAAATGATCAGCCATGTAGCGTTGTTACAAAATCTACCATCAGTGGCGCTCCAGATCTGCCTGTGCGTGCTATTCCAGAAGCTTTGGGGGGGGGGGGGTTTAATTTAACATATTATCTTGATTTTTGGTGTGGCTTCATTTTAATCTTATGATGCAAAAAATGTTATTTAGGCCCCGATACGAATCAGCCGTGTCTTGCCTGCCGATAGCGGCTTAAATCATGGCAGCGGCCACATTCCAATCGATCACATTCCAGAAACATCCACTCTCAAGATGATCAAATACATTATTTTTTTGCATAATCATGTCATAAGAACATCTAAATCATCTATATTTTGTGTTATTGTCTATCTATGATCAATATTTTCATACTAAACATCCACTACAGTTTTAGTCAGATGTATTGTGCATAAAATAATGATTTAGATTATCGTGAGAGTGGATGTTTCTGGATTAATTTATGGGAATTAAACATTAAAATTCCTTCCATTTGGCATATGAATTCATTACAAAGTGAGATTTAAAAATCACGTTATATTGTGCATTCTTGTGTCAACGGGATCAGTTTGTTATTTGTTATTTGGATACTTCGGCTATTTAAAAATGTTAGCATTTTTTAAAGAAATGGATAGATGTTTAGATCTAGTAATTGAATTTAGATTAATTTAATTAATTAGATGAATTTAATTGATTTGATGAAACTGATGAATATGAATTTTTTGTTGGGTATTTACTATTTGTTTTAACATTTAACTTTATCATTTCTACTTTTTTTTCTAAAACTGCAAATAATAACTTTTTTCTGTTAATGCTGTTCAGTGTTTTTTTTCTTTACATTTTAAACAGATGTCTCCGAAGAAGAAATGCAAAATTGTCAATCCAAATGCCCAGCAAAAGAGACTGATTTAGACAGCATTCGCAGAGATTATCCGAATTGGGACTACTGCAAATGTGATGATCTACAGGACATTCTTAATGGGAAAGTAGTGGGAAGAAAGGCAGGTCATGCGTGGTTTGAAGAGTAAAAACCTGTAGTTTACAATGCCAAAATTGAAAAGTTGAGGAAAAACAATGTGTACAGAGTTGCTTATTGGTTACAATCTGAGGAGTATGATGATGCTACTGATTATGATATGCCAATGTACCAGCTAGCAACTGATAAAGTCTTTCTCCATAAAGACTTGGTCTTTTGCTAGAAATTGTAATTTCTTTACCTGTCTGTTATGGACTTACAGCCAATAATACAATAATATTAAAGTTCTGATCTTGAGAATATCACATTTTTGAATTTGCAAGGCAGTCTGGGTGTTTATTACTATTTCCGTCACAACGGTCAATTTTGTAATTAGCTAAAATTAGGTAGCTTTAACTAATTATATGCTTTAATTTCGGGTCATCCAAGTAAGATGTTTCATATTTTCAGATGTTTCAGATGTTTCAGAATGCTTCACTCTATAATAACTGAAAATTTCATTCAGTTCTCTTCATTTTTAAGAAAGTTATGGGCTTTTATGTTAATTGACTGTCCTGGATCACAGCTTTTGTGTTGTCAATGGAAAAGAAATAGGGGACAAGATGCTAATTTCCGAGTATGAAAATAACCATAACTTTTTTAATACTGAAGATATGAAAGTGAATTAGGTATCAAATGAAAGTTCTTTTTATGCTTTATCTGATGATAAATTATAGGCTTGATTATTAAAATCTCAAAATTTTGTAACATTCCTAATCCATGATCACATTGAATGGTGGTGCTGGCTCGAAGGGCCGAATGGCCTACTCCTGCACCTATTGTCTATTGTAATCGACGTTTATAAAACCCTGAGACGTTTAGATGGAGTAGATGGTTAGTTTTTTTCCAGGGTAGAAATGTCAAATACTAGAAGGCATGGCAATAAGATGAGAAAGGGAAAGCTTAAATGAGATAGGTGGGTTTAGCATTTTCTTGGCATAGAGTGGTAGGTTCTGGAACACACTGCCGGAGAAGTGGTGGAACCAGATGAGATAGCAATGTTTCATAGGGATTTAGAAAACCACATGAACAGGCAATGAATGGAGGTTTATATGGACTATGTTCCGGCAGGTGGGATCAGTTTCAATTGGCTTTATGGTCCTGTGTAGTACAATTCTATGTTATTTTATTTTCCAGTGGGAATTTTGACCAAACTGTCAATATAACGACAGATCTCCATTCCGGGCAATATACTGGTGAATGTAATAAAAAAGAACTGCAGGTGCTGGTTTATACCAAAGATAGAAACAAAATGCTAGAGTAACTCAGCAGGATAGGCAGCATTTCTGGAGAAAATGGATAGACGATGTTTTGAGTCATGACCCTTCTTCAGACCAAAAGTCACCTATCCATTTCAAAATGTGAATCCCGGCTATCTAGTTTCTCCAGAGATGATGTCTGACCCGCTGAGTTACACCAGCATTTTATGTCTATCTTCAACATATTTGGTAAATCTCTCTATTGCTGAAGAAGGATCCCAATCAGAATCTCACCTATCCATGTTCTCCATAGATGCTGCCTAACTCTGAGTTACTCAGTACTTTGAGCCTTTTTTTTGTACCAGCATCTGCAGTTCCCTGTTTCTACACTCCATTGCTACTACAAACTGGTGCCCAGAACTTTACATAATGTTCCAAGTTCGGCCTAACCAATGTGTTGTACAGCCTCAACATATTTTGTCCCAACTTTTACACCCAATGCCTCAGCCTTGAAAGACAAATATACGAAATGCCTTTTTCACTGCTCTTTCAAACTTCAAAAAAGGAAGCAGCCAAGTCTTCAAATGATGGCTTCCTCCAAGACATTTTTCGTACCTACACCCTGATTTTAGAGTCAGAAGAAAGGAAGTTGCATGAGTGAAATATCCATGTGCCTCCTCTCCCTGTCATAGATTCAGTGATACAGCGTGGAAACGGCCCTTCGGCCCAACTTGCCCACACCGGCCAACATATCCCAGCTACACTTATTCCATCTACCTGTGTTTGGCTTCTATCCCTCCAATCGTCATTTCCATGTACCTGTCTAACTGTTTCTTGAATGTTGGGATAGTTCCTGCCTCAGCTACCTCCTCTGGCAGCTTGTTCCATACCCCCACCATCCTTTGTGTGAAAATGTTACCCCTCAGATTCCTATTACCCTTTTCACCTTCACCTTAAACCTATGTCCTCTTGTTCTCGATTAGCCTACTCTGGGTAGATGCACAGAGTCCCTTTCCCAATCTATTCCTCTCATGATTTTACACAGATAATCCTTCTGCGCTCCAAGGAAGAGAGTCCCAGTCCACTCAACCTCTCCCTATAGCTCAGAAACCTCTAGTCCTGGCAACATCCTCGTAAATCATCTCTGTACCCTTTCCAGCTTGACAACATCTTTCCTATGACATGGTGCCCAGAACTAAACACAATACTTTAAATGCGGCCTCACCAATGTCTTATACAATTGCAACATGACCTCCCATACTCAATACTCTGACTGATAAGGCTGATGTGCCAAAAGCCTTTCTGATCACCTTATCTACCTATGACTCCACCTTCAAGGAACCATGCACCTGTACTCATAGATCTCTCTACTCTACAACACTACCCAGAGGCCTATCATTCACTGTGTAGGTCCTGCCCATGTTAGACTTCCCAAAATGCAACACCTCACATTTCTCTGTATTAAATTCCATCAACCATTCCTCAGCCCAGTTGTCCAATCGGTTACGATCCTGCTGCAATTTTTCACAATCATCTTCACTATCTATTGTGCTATTATTATCACTATTATATCTATTATTATCACATTATATCACTACTATTCGCTTCTTGGTGGTTGTGATCATGGGTTCAGAGTTGCAAGAGTGCCCTGATATGATAAAACCTTGAAAACATTCACGCAAAGGCAGAAAAGTATCGGATAATCTCAGCCACCACGCATCTCCAACAACAGGAAAGTCTACACACCCACACTCAATGTGGTTACCATATCTCACACCATCAAAATCCTAGGACGTCCATTGACAATCAGTTAAAATGGATCAGTCTCCAAACAACTGCAGCTGCAACAGCAGGTCAAACAGCACGTGTCCAGCGGCAAGCAACTCGGCTCAGGGTTCCCAAAGTTTTTCAACCATCTACAAGATACAATTGTGGAGTGTGATGATATACTCTCCATTCACTTGGAAAAATGTGGCTCCCACAACACTTGGGAAATTCAATGGCAATCAGGACATTGTAGAGCAGGTGGAGGCTCCACCTTTCAACACAAGCACGGCAGATTGTGCATTTCAATACCTAGTTCCTATCTCCTCTCTATTTCTTTTGATCCCTTCAGCATTAAAACAAAATCTACATCTTCCTTGAATCTATTTAATGATGGGACAAAGCAATCGTCTTTACTGGCACCCCATCCACCATCCTAAACAATCACTTTCCTCCTGAACTTGCACATTGTGGCTGCAATTCACTGGCCTGCCTTCTGTTGGCCAGTGGCCACTGGTTCCCCAACACCAAGCTGCAGGATGTGGTCAGTGTCCTGTGGTTCTGGAACCCTGGGCTCTTCCATTGCTGCTCTTTGGACAGAGTGACTAAAGTAGTGAGGAGTTATCAGTGTCTATCTTCTGTGTATTAATGATTTATTTATTTATAATTTGGGTTTCCATCTTGTTTCCCCACAGAGCTCCTGCATTCATTTCAGTTACTGGAAAGAGACTGTTTCACTGCTGCTCCATCCAGACCAGACTGCCCCGTGTGCAATCATTAGCTACATTGATAAAGCCTACATGAGCGTTGATAAAGACTTCAGTGAGGACTAATGTAGGCCTTTTAGACCAACTGGACTGATGCTTTGTCAATCTGACGATTCAGCACAATACCATGGCATTCAGGTGTCTGTTTATTCACAGCACACGCTGGGAGGTGCAAGAGCTGGTTGGTGATTGGTGCAAATGCTTTTATTTTAACCATGGACTGCTGCCTTTTGTCTTTGATTACTATCCTCTGGGCTTCTGAACCCGTCTGTTATGCCTGTGGGAGGGTGAGAAATGTTCTGTCACTGGATACAAGTCAAAGCTGCCTACGAGCCAGCACTGCCTGGATTAAATGTATAAAGGAAGGAGCACGTTTAACATCGGATTTTTCTTTAATGTCCCATTCTGATTTGTTATTTTAAACATCTACTTCAAGTGTGTGTGAATTGGCAACTTCCTGGTCATGTTAAGATGCGTGGCCAACAGAACAGCTTTCAGTGTGAAGCTCGAGTGAGAGTTTAAAATGGGTATATTCCATTCACAGTAATATTTTCATGACTTTGTTAAAATTAAGTTGCAGTTAGCAGAGTTTGAATGATCTGTTTCTCCTGGAGTATTTGAATCTGCTTGAACAGTACATGTGCAGCTTATTAAATTCTCATAGTTTATAATATATACAGTGCCCTCCATAATGTTTGGGACAAAGACCCATCATTTATTTGTTTGCCTCTGTACTCCACAATTTGAGATTTGTAATAGAAAAAAATCACATGTGGTTGAAGTGCACATCGTCAGATTTTAATAAAGGTCATTTTTATACTTTTGGTTTTACTATGTTAATAAACAGCAATAAAAGTTTGCAAAGGTGATGGAAAGACTGGAGGAAAGATGAGCACTTTAACCACATGTGATTTTTTTTTCTATTACAAATCTCATATTGTGGAGTACAGAGGCAAATAAATAAATGATGGGTCTTTGTCCCAAACATTATGGAGGGCACTGTACAGTGTACTAATTACACCTAGGTATTGGCATACAATTTATTGAATGCCCTTCTAGCTTTTTTTAAAAAGCAAGTCTGGGCTGGTTTAATTTTCTAAAAGTAATGTACACAGAACTATAATTTCCATATCTATTTTTTCTCTTGCCAACTTCCTTCCCAAAGGCACTGATTCCGTAGAGTTCAGTCCCTCGGGTGCTGGACACCCTGGAGTACTTTGCCCATGTTTGAAATTCCAAAATGGGTTTTAGCAGTCAATTGAATGATGGGAGTGAACCTCAAAGTCCAAGCAAGATCTGTCATTTAACTTCCAGCAAAAAGCATTAAATACTGATCGGGATTCATTCACTGGCCGTTTGTTCCCACCCTGGCCACAGTATACACTTTGGCTGTGATCAGCTGATGGAGCATATTGCAGGACTCTTCCTGGTTTCTGTGGGTCAGCTGATCACTGGGTACACTTCCTGAGCCACAGGGTGGTCTTCTGTTGGGTGATAATGGAATGATGATTGGTTGAAAAAGACCATGTAAACCCAGTAGACTGGTGAGCTGTATGTTTAAACTAATGATTAATCAACACAAGGAAGTGCTGGAGTAACTCGGTGTGTCAGGCAGCATCTCTGTGAAACATGGATAGGTGCCATATTGGGTCAGGACCCTTCAGCCTCTGAAATGTCACCTATCCCTGTTCACCAGATATGCTGCTTGACCCACTGAGTTACTCCAGCACTTTACGTATTTTGTCCTAATGATTAATGGAGCCCAAGTTAGTGCAGTTTATAAAACCATGGGAAATTACTGGGTTGATAGTTGACCTGTAACGTTAAACATCACAATTCAGTGTCATAAGGATTTCAGTCAAGTGGATATGGTGTAAGTTGTTTATTCTCTATTCTTGCTCTTTGGAAGAATAGATTGCGTATTATGGTCTTTACAAAGGGAAGATTCTGGCGGTTGCAGATCTGTCGATCAGGATAGAGCTGCACAAGATCAATAAAGACAATCGCCAATCTGAGGAGTTCCAATCTCATGTTCTAGCTTGTCTGAGTTTCCCTTTTGCATTGATGTTAGTGCACCCAGTGAATCGAATCATATGATTAAAAAGTCAAATTTCTTTCCTGGGCCTAAACTGCAATTTTTGCCAATGAATAAGCCTACATGTTGTCCCATCAGTGAACAGTTTACTTGTACTGGTGAGCCTGGTGCCTGATCATGCAATCACTGTGTAATTGATCTGCTTTGTTCATTTAACTTGCATCTTTTTAGAATCCCAAACCAACCCTTGTATTCGAACCTCTTGCTGAGCTGGTCTGTACACAAACTGAAATAAAAACCAAAATGGTGGAAAAGCTCAACAGGTCAGGCAGCATTTGTGGAGACAGTTACTGGTCCAGATCCACCACCTTTCATCAGAAATGCCAAAGAAGGGAAACAAACTAGAGTTTCAATGATCCTTGTGTTTCACCAAAGCAGTGTGAATTGTAGATGGAAGGGAGGGCTGGCTTGTGTGATGGACTGGGCTATGTTCACTACTCTTAGCAATTTCTTATGATCTTGGGTAGACCAAGGTGTGATGCATCTGGATAGGATCCTTTCTTTGGTGCATTTGTAGGTTTGCCGAATTTCCTCTGCTTTCTGAGGAAGTAGAAGCATTGGTGTTTGCCCTTGGCCACAGCATCATATGTAGGCTGTTGATGTCCCAACTCTTGGCCTTCTCACAGAGGCTACAATTATATAACTAATAAAGATGGTCTGTTTCACAAGCTTATTGGCAATGAGCTGTTGTAATCCATTGAAGGTACTCCTGCATTCTCAGCACTAGTCTTGAAACGTGAGCCTGTAACCTTTGGGCTTGATGAAGTTCCATAACACTAACGGGTCATGACCAGAGCTACTTGCATGGATTTTACAAGTTTGTTTTGGACCTTTTGAACAGATAGTATTTGTATGCTGCTCTCATCTCAAGCAGAGTGCAATTTAGTATATGCCTCGCTGAAATACCCTCGCCTAATCTGAGATATTTTGTAGTTATTGTTTTAACCTCGATTGGCTTGCATTCTTCCTGAAATCTTGGCTCCCTCAATTGTGTAAGTTTCTTTTTTCAGAACCTTGAAACGGCATGGTACATATTATCCAAGCAAGATGAGAATTGCTAGCTTAATGGATTACTGACTGCTTGGATCTTAAAAGATTTTTGTGTTCCTCTAAATGTCTCTTACTAATCTAAGCCCTGGCCACACGTTACGCAGCACTTGCCAAATGTCTCTGCTGCTTTTTAATCACTTGCAGCTACCTTGATTTCACAATGTGAATGTTCAATTGTAGTCTATTTCTTCATAGATTAAAAGAAGTGTGTCAAAGTATCTTTAAAGTGGAATTCAGTAAAGACGGATCATTCTCTATTACACTGAGCCCCTGTCAACTGGACCAATATCAGGTGTGGAGAATGAGCAAGAATTTTTGGGGAGATAATATCGTATTTGAAAGTACATAATTTCCTTTTTATTTCAAATTTTAATAATGAAAAGGGAATGGGTCTTGGCTGTTATTGACTATTATTGGAATGGAGTTTGTATAATCTTTCTATAAAATAATTGGAAATAAACCTGACTTTTATGTCCACTTGCATCCTATTAAATGTTTCGTAAAGAGTGCTGTTTGAAAAACACCAAGTTCACTGGATTATATTCTGCCTCTCAGGGCAGTAGTTTGCAAGATATTGTGGATAAAGTGAGCCTCGCAGCTCCTGTCACTGGTCCAATCCTGACCCCCAGAGCTGTCTGTGTAGAGTCTACACATTCTTCCCACACCCCCAAAGAGGTGTGTGCTGGTCATTTAATTGACAGCTGTAAATTTCCTCTAGCCATCGAGGTAAGTGATTGATAGAATCTGGGATAGTTAATGGAAATGTTGGAAGAATAAAGTTAGATGCGCAAAGGTGAGTGTTTGGTGGGTCCAGGAGTTTGTTTTCTTGGATGAATGAGTGAATTTTATATTTCACCTTGCAAGGCATTGACTATTTTCTAAATGGGAAGAGGATTCGGAAGCTGCAGGTGTGGTGCTGGAATTCCCTAAATATTAATTGGCAAGTTGAATCGGTAGTAAGGAAGACAAATGCAATGTTAGCATTTATTTCACGAGTACTGGAATATAAAAAAAGAGGATGTAATGCTGAGCCTTTAAGGCAATAGTCAGACCGCATTTGGTGTATTGTGAGCTGTTTTGGGTCCCGTATCCGAGGAAGGATGTGCTGGCATTTGAGTGGGTCCAGAGGAGGTTTATGAGAATAATCCCAGGGATGAGTGGCTTAACATATGATGAGTGTTTGACGGCACTGGGTCTGCACTCGCTGGTGTTAGAAGGATGAGGGGAGTATCTCTTTCAAATATGACAAATAGTGAAAGGCCTGGATAGAGTGGATATGAAGAGGATGATTCCACAAATGGGAGAGTCTAGAACCAGAGGGCATAGCCTCAGAATAAAAGGACGTACCTTTATAAAGCAGATCTGCATTTTTTTTTTAAGTCGTAGAGGGTGGTGAATCTCTGGAATTCATTGCCACGGATGGCTGCGGAATCCAAATCACTGGGTATTTTTAAGGCAAAGATTGACAGAATCTTGATTCGTACGGGTGTCAACGGGTTATGGGAAGAAGGCAAGAGAATAGGGTTGAGGGAAAGATAGATCACCCATCATTAAATGGTCAAGTAGACTCAATGGGCCGTATGACCTGATTCTGCTCCTATGACATAAACTTATCCGTTCCTCACCTTTAACTGAACCTGAAGAAATACAAACTGAGGAGGGTCTCGACCTAAAATGTCACCCATTCCTTCTCTCCAGAAATGCTGCCTCACCCGCTATATGAGTTACTACAGCATTTTGTGTCTACCATCTGAAGAAATACAAACCGAGTTAAGATGAGTCATTTTGCCTTCAGTTATACTCCTTCTTTATCACACTGCACTTATTTGAGCTTCGTTTTATTATGCTATAGATCTATTAGTTGATACGGGTTCTATAAAAATACAGATAAGTCATTGGCAGAGAATGCATTGTCCTGTGTGTACGATCAATGATTGCCTCAGTGTTGTTAATGTTACAGTGAGGTGATTTGGGTATTTTCGTTGCTTCTTTTCCCATTGACGGATCCTCTGCCACTAAAATGCTTCCTCTCTGTGCCATTCAGCGGGCATGAACAGAGAACAATTCATACAGCACCCTCCATAATGTTTTGGACTGACCCATCATTTATTTATTTGCCTCTATACTCTAAAATTTGAGAATTGTAGTAGAAAAAAAATCATATGTTGTTAATGTGCCCATTAGCAGATTGTAATAAATGGTATTTTAATGCATTTTGGGTTCACCATGTAGAAATTACAGCTGTGTTTATACATAGTCCTCCTCCCATTTCAGGGCATCATAATGTTTGGGACACATGGCTTCACACGTGTTTGTAATTGCTCAGGTGTATTTAATTGCCTCCTTAATGCAGGTATAAGAGAGCTCTCAGCACCTAGTCTTTCCTCCAGTCTTTCCATCACTTATGGAAATCTTTATTGCTGTTTATCAACATGAGGACCAAAGTTGTGCCAATGAAAGTCAAAGAAGCCAGAATGAGAAATAAGAATAAAACTTAGAGACATCAGCCAAACCCTAGTGTGACCTAAATCAACTGTTTGGAACATCATTAAGAAGAAAGAGAGCACTGGTGAGCTTACTAATCGCAAAGGCACTGGCAGGCCAAGGAAGACCTCCACAGCTGATGACAGAAGAATTCTCTATAATAAAGAAACTAATAAAGAAAATAATCTATAATAAAGAATTATCCATAATAAAGAAACCACTGTCCGCAGAAGAATTCATGACAAATACAGAGGCTACACTGCAAGATGCAAACCACTGTTTAGTCGCAAAAATAGGATGGCCGGGTTACTGTTTGCCAAGAAATACATAAACGAGCAACCACAGTTCTGGAAAAAGAACTTGTGGACAGATGAGACTAAGATTAACTTGTATCAGAACGATGGCAAGAGCAAAGTATGGAGGAGAGAAGGAACTGCCCAAGATCCAAAGCATACCGCATCTGTGAAACACAGCGTTGGGGGTGTTATGGCCTGGGCATGTATGGCTGCTGAAGGTACTGGCTTACTTATCTTCATTGATGATACAACTGCTGATGGTAGTGGCATAATTAATTCTGAATGTGTATAGACACATCCTATCTGCTCAAGTTCAAACAAATGCCTCAAAACTCATTGGCCGGCGGTTAATTCTACAGCAAGACAATGATCCCAAATATACTGCTAAAGCAACAAAGGAGTTTTTCAAAGTTAATAAAGGTTAATTCTTGAGTGGCCAAGTCAATCACCTGATCTGAACCCAATTGAACACGCCTTTTATATGCTGAAGAGAAAACTGAAGTGGACTAGCTCCCAAAACAAACATAAGCTAAAGATGGCTGCAGTACAGGCCTGGCAGAGCATCACCAGAGAAGACACCCAGCAACTGGTGATGTCCATGAATCGCAGACTTCAAGCAGTCATTGCATGTAAAGGATATGCAACAAAATACTAAACATAGCTACTTTCATTTACATGATATTGCTGTGTCCCAAACATTATGGTGCCCTGAAATGGGGGGACTATGTATAAAACACTGCTGTAATTTCTACATGGTGAAACCAAAATGTATAAACATGACCTTTAATAAAATCTGGCAATGTGCCCTTTAACCACATGTGAATTTTTTCTATTACAAATTTCAAATTGTGGAGTACAGAGGCGAATAAATAAATGATGGGTCTTTGTCCTGAACATTATGGAGGTAGAATGGTTCCATTGGAAAGAATTAGCCCCAAGATGAAGTTGTCACAATTTGCTTTATTCACACAGGATTTGGAGTACTAACTCTACATAGAAACAAAAGAACAGAGTTGCAGAGTCGGATGATCCTCGAGGTCTTTCACTCTTCATGCTACATTGGGGTAGGGTGGATGAAGAGAGAGAGAGAGAACACATTAGAACACAGAAGAACCAGTGGCCTCCCTGCCGAACTACAAATGGGAAGGGCATGGCCATCACTGGGTCTCAGTGCAACTGGTGGTGGTTCATCCTACTTCCGAGTGACTTCAGTTATAATCTCAATCACCACCCACTTTCTTGGCCTTTGGAATTCATAACGCAGGACTTTAGAAAAATAGAAGTTTGTAAATGGGATTGATGTAGATTGTCGATTAATGTCTATAGTCTTGAACAATTCGGGACTTTTGAAAGAATGTTCAGAAAACTGATGTGGGGGCAGATTTGTAAACTGTGATGGTATTAACTCCAATAGAATAAAGGTTCAAAAGAAGTGTGTGGGAAGCATTTTTGAGATTGGATAGTCCAACACATTCATGACTGATTCAAGTCGCATTAGTAGAAATATACAAAATAGGAGAAGCTAGTTAAGCTTAATGTAGAGCACAAGTTACTGGAATCTAAAACAAAAGAATGCTGGAAATGCCCAGCAGGTCAGTCTGTATCTGGAGAGGAAACAGCTGAGCTAATAACCATATAACAATTACAGCATGGAAACAGGCCATCTCGGCCCTTCTAGCCCGTGCCGAACACGTATTCTCTCCTAGTCCCATATACCTGCGCTCAGACCATAACCCTCCATTCCTTTCCCGTCCATATAACTATCCAATTTATTTTTAAATGATAAAAACGAACCTGCCTCCACCACCTTCACTGGAAGCTCATTCCACACAGCCACCACTCTCTGAGTAAAGAAGTTCCCCCTCATGTTACCCCTAAACTTCTGTGCCTTAATTCTCAAGTCATGTCCCCTTGTTTGAATCTTCCCTATTCTCAGTGGGAAAAGCTTATCCACATCAACTCTGTCTATCCCTCTCATCATTTTAAAGACCTCTATCAAGTCCACCCTTAACCTTCTGCGCTCCAAAGAATAAAGCCCTAACTTGTTCAACCTTTCTCTGTAACTTAGTTGCTGAAACCCAGGCAACATTCTAGTAAATCTCCTCTGTTTTCTCTATTTTGTTGACATCCTTCCTATAATTAGGCGACCAAAATTGTACACCATACTCCAGAATTGGCCTCACCAATGCCTTGTACAATTTTAACATTACATCCCAACTTCTATACTCAATGCTCTGATTTATAAAGGCCAGCACACCAAAAGCTTTCTTTACCACCCTATCTACATGTGCACAGTTATTCCCAGATCACTCTGTTCACCTGCATTCTTCAATTCCCTACCATTTACCATGTACATCCTATTTTGATTTGTCCTGCCAAGATGTAGCACCTCACACTTATCAGCATTAAACTCCATCTGCCATCTTTCAGCCCACTCTTCCAACTGGCATAAATCTATCTGTAGACTTTAAAACTCTACTTCATTACCCGCAACCCCACCTATCTTAGTATCATCTGCATACTTACTAATCCAATTTACCACACCATCAACACAGATCCCTGAGGCACCCCACTAGTCACTGGCCTCCAACCTGACAAACAATCATCCACCATTACCCACTGGCATCTCCCATTCAGCCACTGTTAAAACCATCTTGCTACAGGATATGATGGTACATCCAAATTGACCGGTTGTGGAACAAGAAAGACTATCTGAAAATGCTGAAATCAATATTGAGTTGTATGTGTGCAAAATGCTTAGAGAAGGGCACTGTTCCTGAACATTGCATTGAACTCTCTTGGACTGTGAGGGAGAAAAGGCGGCATTGTTTAAGTATTAATGAGAAGTTACTGTAGTGGGGGTCACCACCCCACATAGAATTTAGTTGTTCTGAAACATAATCACTGCTGTTAGATTTTGCAACATGAGTGTATCAGTATCCCATCTGTGCTGCCATCTTCAACAATGCTTAGATTTGTACATCAAGGTCACTGTTCTCTATGGCCTTGTGTTTGCCATTCGCTGTGAACCATGCATCCTCATTAATCCTCCCAGAGTGCATCATATCACATTTAACAGGATTAAATTCCATGTACAAGGTGTATGGTGTGCTTGCCGTCATGGGTCAGGCCACTGAGTGCAAGAGTCAGGAAGTGTTGCAGCTTGATTGCTCTTTGGTGTGGCTGCATTTGGAATATGCTGTGCAGTTCTGGTCGTTCCGTTACAAGAATGATGTGGAGGCTTTGGCCAGGGTGTAGAATACTGCCAGGAATAAATTGTATTGGCTACAAGAGTTTGGACAAACTTGGATTGTTTTCTCTGGAGCATCAAATACTAAGGGGAGACCTGATAGAAGTTTATAAATTTATGAGAAGCGTAGATAGAGTAGACAGTCAGGATCTATTTCCCAGGTGGAAATGTCAAATACTAGAGAGCATAGCTTTAAGGTGTGTGAGAGAGAGGTTTAAAGGAAATGTGCGGGGCAATTTATTTTACACAAGGTGGGGGCCTGAAGTGTTCTGCCAGAGGAGGTGGTGGAGGCAGAAACGACAGTGCTGTTTAAGAGCTTTCTAGTGTAAGACGTGAATATGTAGGGACATGGATCACGTGCAGGCAGAGGGAATAGTTTAGCGGTATTATGTTTGGCACAGACACTGGGCCCAAGGGTCTGTTCCAGTGCTGTCCTATGTTCAGTCTCCATGATACTCTATATTCATGGTGAATTCAAATACACTAAATGATCCAGATACGTTGGATCTTGCACACACTTGGTGTATTGATTGGGCCACCCAGCCAGGATGGGGCTGCCTGCTGTCGTTCATACCTTGATGTCCCTGGTTTTTACTCTCAGCTTGTTGACCTGGGATTCTGCAATCTCAGCCCGCTCCTCGGCATCATCCAGTTCACGCTGCAGGGTCCTGAACTTGGAGATGTTTGTGCTGGAGTTTCCCTCCTGTATTGAAACACGCAGGCTGGTTATTTGGAGGCAGAAATGTGCAGGAACGTGATTAAAGATGCAAAGTGCAGCCAACTCACCGCATCCTCTGCCTGGCGCTTGTAGCTCTTCACCTTCAGCTGCAGTTTATCAATGAGGTCTTGCATACAAACAATGTTCTTCCTGTCCTCCTCACCCTGAGCAAAACAGTTGGCAGGTTATAACCACATCTCCCTTCCTTGGATGAATGTATAACACTTTGCATCTACTGATGTGAACTGTGATCCTCATTGTTCTGAGGTCAGTCAAATAGCATTCTACAAGACTGGTGTAAAACCGAAATAATCTGCAGAGGAGGACATTTTATGATTTTCTAAATAGAGCTACACCTTGGCAGGACAAATCAAAATAGGACGTACATGGTAAATGGTAGGGAATTGAAGAATGCAGTTGAACAGGGATCTGGGAATAACCGTGCATAGTTCCTTGAAGGTGGAATCTCATATAGATAGGGTGGTAAAGAAAGCTTTTGGTATGCTAGCCTTTATAAATCAGAGCATTGAGTATAGAAGCTGGGATGTAATGTTAAAATTGTACAAGGCATTGGTGAGACCAAATCTGGAGTATAGTGTACAATTTTGGTCGCCCAATTATAGGAAGGATGTCAACAAAATAGAGAGAGTACAGAGGAGATTTACTAGAATGTTGCCTGGGTTTCAACAATTAAGTTACAGAGAAAGGTTGAATAAGTTAAGTCTTTATTCTCTGGAGCGCAGAAGGTTAAGGGGGGACTTGATAGAGGTCTTTAAAATGATGAGACGGATAGACAGAGTTGATGTGGACAAGCTTTCCCTTTGCGAATAGGGAAGATTCAAACAAGAGGACATGACTTCAGAATTAAGGGACAGAAGTTTAAGGGTAACATGAGGGGGAACTTCTTTACTCAGAGAGTGGTAGCGGTGTGGAATGAGCTTCCAGTGGAAGTGGTGGAGGCAGGTTCTTAGGTATCATTTAAAAATAAATTGGATAGGCATATGGATGAGAAGGGAATGGAGGGTTATGGTATGAGTGCAGGCAGGTGGGACTAAGGGAAAATAATTGTTCGGCACGGACTTGTAGGGCCGAGATGGCCTGTTTCCGTGCTGTAATTGTTATATGGTTATATACAGCTGTCGATGTTTGAGGTGAAGAAAAAAAACATACAGATACCAGAATTTCAAATGAAAAATGTTGAAGTAGTCAGCAAGTCGGTCAACTATTGAGGAGAGCAAGTTAAGGTTTTGGATTGGCAACTCTGTGTCCAGATCTCTGACGGAGATCATCAACCTGGAATATGTATAATAAGTGATCATATTAGGGAATGCCAGAGCAGGCCTGAGGGTTCTGCGGGCTGGTCCTTTTTATAGTTGTATTTCTGTTGATTCTGTTTTTTCGCCTCCCCAGATGCTGCCTGATCTGCAGAGGATTCCCAGTATTTTCTGTTTTCAGAGAATTGGGGGCCAGAGAAACAATAGTTGCCAGTAGGGTAGACTAGTGATTGGAACAGACTAATGGGGAGGGACTATCAGTTTAGGAATGCAGTAGCTAAAGTGAATCACAGTGTGAAGCATTTGGCCAGGCACTGCAGGAGTACATTAGCATTTCAAACCTACCGTTGATGAATTTTCCACAGACCGCCATCTTCTGTCGATTCCGATTTCTTAAACTTGGAAGAATTTTCATTTTGGTTTACCAAACACAACCTGAATTTAACCTTAATTTACTTGGGAATAATTAGATAAAATCAGAATTTAGGCACTTGTGGAAGTTTTCAAAATTTTAATTTCCCTCAAGATACCAGGCAGTCTTTGCAACAGTTAGCCAATGTGCACAGCGAATAATAGATAATTGGAGAACTACTCGCATTCATGTCCCTGAACTGAGTTTTTGAAACTCTATTCCAAAAGATTCCACAAAATTCAGTGATGGATTAGATGGAAGTTTCCATTGGTGTGGGAGTCTGCAGCTCGGAGTGATAAACTAAACGCATCTTGTCAGAATGCTGTAAGGAAGTTTGATGTGAGATCTTTGGCAATATTTTTTATTTGAGATTAGTAGACCTGATATTCTGAGGGATGTTGGGAAAAGATAACTGATTTAGGTTCCTTGTACAGAAACACTGCAACAGTTTGGAGGGTGGTGAAGATTCTCATGGTTCAGCACCATTTCTCCTGCTACTGTACCTGGTAGGACAGTTCTTTGATCCTCCGCTCGTACTTCCGCAGGCCTTTCAATGACTCTGAATTTTTCCTCTGTTCGGACTCCAGCTCAGACTCCAGTTCCCTCGCCTGGTAAACGAGAAAATGAGTCAGGGTTTGGTCACGCTGACATCAGCAGTTTTAATCATCTTTCTAGAAAATTGATTTTAAAATGTTTCTTTTAACATCTTTAGTTAACTAATATAAAAGGCAAAGAAATGAAGGATGGGGGTTAAATTTTTAACCCCCATCAGGACACCAGGATGTCTGGACACCAAGAAAACCGAGAGAAACTGGGATAGTGGATAAACAGTACTGAGGTATAAAATCTATCCTGATCTTGGAGAAGGACAGGGCAGTTTCAAACAGCCAGATAATCTACCCTGGATCCTAATGCTATCTTTTTAAATTAAATAAATAAAGGGACTAGGCCACAGGTTAAAGGCTTTTGGAATAGCAATGCCATGGAAGCACTTACAAATGGCTTGGAGCTCACGACATTCAGATGGGGCCATGTTTCATTCAAAGTGGATTGTGACATGCAGAAATAAATTGTATAGATGAAACTGAGTCTGACTGTGAACTGATGGGGGCCATCTTATTGTGAATCAAAGCACCTTAATAATTATACAAGACCTCCTTCCACCAAGGTTGCCTTTGGCCTGACTGAAATATTGAAAGTTTACACGTGTAACAAGCATGACTATCCATTCGACACAACAAGAACATGTTACACCTGTATATTTACGTAAAACACACATGGATCAACCTTGTTGGGCTGAGTGAATCCAAGAGAGATATCAACATAGAATTTTCACAGGCTGCCAAACAAAGCTCACAGGTGTACTCCCCCTTGAGCTGATGTCTTTGCGACAATGTTTACAATTTTAAAAAAATCAATGTTAGATTCCACGGCAGGTGACTGGTAGAGTGGATGCCAGGTAATCACTGGGCCCAGTTATCTACCAGTCACCAGCACAGAAGCTGCATTAACCTGGATTTCAGAGCTCACTATGGTTTGTCAAATGACATTATGATTCTTAAGCCAAAATTAATATTTGACAGTGCAGAGCATGGAACTTTATATGCTTTCTGTGAAAGGGATGAGGTGGAAATTCCCAACTACCCCCACTGCCAACACTGCCACAGAAAACTCCTGTCCTCTGACTGCATGTGGGCTCCTTGCGGCTGGGAGTCTGCTATGCTCTGGCGTCAGGATTCTGTCCAGTTAACTTTCCTGCTCTTAGTCTTACCTGATGCTCTGATTCTGATTGGTCTCAAGGCCTCATTTCACAAAGACCAGGTGAACTGTAGCCAGTTCCTGCACCTGGCAAACCAGAGCCACAGAAGCACATACATTGGGTGGAAAGCTCTCCACCCCTCCTGTGTTACTTACTCTGGTCTCGAGCTTCAGTATTTGTTTCTTGCCTCCTTTAAGTGCAATCTGTTCAGCTTCATTCAGACGTAGCTGTAAATCTTTTGTTGTCTGTTCCATGTTCTTTTTCATCCTTTCCAGGTGTGCACTGGTGTCCTGTTCCTTCTTCAGTTCCTCTGCCATCATTGCAGCCTGCAAACCATTAATCACAAACTTAAATCCAGTCACTAATGTACTATTAAAGCTGCAAATGGAACATTTACAAATTTGAAGTTCTGGCACTGGTTGATTGAAATTCATAATGATTGATTATCATGAACCTGTGGATCATGAAGGTCTAGTTAACCCACCCATCACTTGAGATACAATAATCAGCTGAGTGGAGAACCACTATCTGAACCTGAAACCACAGGTGGGTTAACGGCTTGGAGGTTCTACCTACACTTGTATGGCTGTTAATGTGTACACATTATATAAATATAATCTTTGATGGAGATATTGTAATACAGTTTGTGGAATCCAAATTCAAGTTAACTTGGCAGTGGAGCCTTCGCAGCCTTCTGTAAATCTGCAACTGGCTTCACTCCTTGTCTCTGTTCTGTGACTGCATTTCTCAAAATTCAAGCTGCACTTTTTGCCCTTCGAATTGTGGTTCTCTACAATTGTTGGGTCTCGGAAGGTGGCCATGGATCTCATTGGTCCCATTCCCCTGCTACTCTGCAAATAGTTGCATTACTGAAGATCTGAATCATGGAATCAAAAAGCACAGAAACTGGACCTTTATGTCCATGCTGTCAGTGTCATGGTGGCTAAGGCATCGTGCATCTTCACTAACCTAATTTTCCTGCATTAGGTCGATATGTCTCTACTCTTTCCTATTCTGACCAAATGCCATTAAAATGTTGTAGCTCTATCTGCAGAATTAGCCATAGTCTGTGTTTCCAGTAGCATTATTACACTGGCATCTACCTAACAAGTTGGAAAGTTGCCCAGGTGTGTCCTATTAATAAACATTACAACAAAATACATTTAGTTTCACTCTTAACTAATCAGTCTCAATTATCAGCAAAGCGATGGAAGGATGTTGAAAGTACAGCACCTGCTTCCACTGAACTCCAAGTCTCTGCCATCAAACCCTGGCTTCTCCATGACCACAAACCCAACTGGACCAACTACAAACAATGGATCCCAAGATCACAAAGCCTTTCTTGCACCTCTAGCCACCTCCCTGGGAAATCTAGGATATATCCCATTTGGATATTGTGACTTGACTATGTTACTATAAACATAGCCAGTCTTTCACAATTGCTACCTTAACTAATTTTCATCCCATCCTTATCTGTACTATCTACATCTACGGAGATTTGTACAGCAGCATCTTTTTTGGTAAAGATAAATACAAAGCATATATTTAGTACTTGAGCTCTGCCTCCCTTCTCTGTGCATCCATTGCTAACGTAATACTACATTGATCCACCCACCCCTAACTTGCATGCTATTCCATGCTCATAAAAGATTGTTGGAATCCTTGTGTTTACTACAATTTGCTTCTCATAAATCTCATTGTTTCCCTGTTAAGTTTGTTATATTCAGCCAGTTTTACTGGAATGCATCATGCACCCAATATTTTATTTTATATTTCCCACTCCTTATACCTCTGGCCTTTTTTTGTTTTAGTAAATGGTGTATGAATTCATGTACAAGAGAACGTCTGCTCCACCATCATTCATCTTTTGGCTGACCATCTATCTATCTGTCTGTACAGCTGTCCATCATATTATGGCTGGCTAGATTCAACTAGATTCCCATATCTTCTAATTGGTCTTGATTCTAAAATCTTTGCATCTCAGCTTTGAATATACTCGATGACTCAGCATCCAGAGTCCTTTGGTACAGAGAATTTAATAATCTATAGAGTAAAATAATTCTTCCTCTCACTGGGCAATTATGGAACCATAGCCTTCTTTAGACTCTTCAGTTTAAGGAAATCACCTCTTAATCCATTGATATTTTTGTATGTCTCAGTGATCCGGTCACTCATCAAACAACCTGCGCTATCGAGGCCTCAATACGCCTCTGGAGCGCAGAAGGTTAAGGGGGGACTTGATAGAGGTTTTTAAAATGATGAGAGGGATAGACAGAGTTGACGTGGAAAAGCTTTTCCCACTGAGAGTAGGGAAGATTCAAACAAGGGGACATGACATGAGAATTAAGGGACAGAAGTTTAGGGGTAACATGAGGGGGGACTTCTTTATTCAGAGAGTGGTGGCTGTGTGGAATGAGCTTCCAGTGAAGGTGGTGGAGGCAGGTTTGTTTTTATCATTTAAAAATAAATTGGATAGTTATATGGACGGGAAAGGAATGGAGGGTTATGGTCTGAGTGCAGGTATATGGGACTAGGGGAGAATATGTGTTCGGCACGGACTAGAAGGGTGGAGATGGCCTGTTTCCATGCTGTAATTGTTATATGGTTATAATACTTACATCGGTTATTGCCTTCTTAGCTTTCTCTTCTGCATTCCGACACTCTTGTACTGCTTCTTCTACCTCAGTACTCAGATAGGTAATGTCAGTTTCCAGCTTCTTCCTCTGGTTTATCAGACCAGTGTTCTAAACACGGGCAAAGGAAGAGATTGTTACTTTCTCTAATCACCAGCAGCCTTCCAAGCTCATTATTAAATGCGTGTCCACAGTCAGATGCACAAGTCCGCTCTTCACCTGTGAGTGCAGCAGGTTCACTCTCTCTGTTGCCTCCAGTAGTTCATGCTCTGCTAGTTTCCGACTTCTCTCGGACTGTTCCAGAGCCGCCCGTAGTTCCCCAACCTCTGCCAGCAACAGATTACTGTGGCGTTCAGCAACTGCCAGTTGCTCTTTGTAATCATCGTTCTGTCGACTTGTTTCATCCAGTTCCAGTTGGATATCCTACATGAAGACACATTTATATAACCGTCACTGACCTGGAGTTCTGGGTCAGGCATCTTAAATAACACAAGCTGAATGAAACTAAATGGTAGAGTTAGAATTCCTCTGTAGGTTTACAGTGTTTGTTTCCTGATCATTTCCCACCATGTGTTCAACTTACCTTGATCTGAGCTTGGACAATTCGCAGCATCTTCAGGGATTCGGCTGCCTGCCTGTTGGCATGGCTCAGCTGGATTTCCAGCTCATTCAGATCTCCTTCCATCTTCTTCTTCAACCTCAGCGCCTCATTTCTTGCCTTGGCCTCAGAATCCAGAGCTGACTGCATGGATTCCAGGGCTCGCTGGTGGTTACGTCTGAAATGACCATCAAAAGACAATAGACGTGGATGGTAAATCAATTATAGCACTACTTTTTTTTAAAAAAGGAAACAAAAGGTGTGTGTGTATGAACATACAGGAATCCCCTGATCTTGGGGTCTACAGTATGCCGGAGACAGATTATCAATTGCTCTGCCCACAATAACCATCTTGTCCTTACAGGCCATTTTAGCTCATCTTGCCATTCCCACATCGACCTGTCAGCCCTTGGTCTTGTCCATTGTCAGGGTGAGGCTAAACATTAAATAGAAGTGCAACATATCCTATTCCACCTGGATAGTGTACTACACACATAGAACACCCAGGTACACTCCCTGTGCACCTGTTTTCTCTCTGCACCAACCTGGTTCTTCCAGTTTTTCCCATCACGTAGTTTTGTTTCCCTCTCAACCTGGTCAAAATTGCCTGTCCCTGCACATAATACAGAACCATACAATGCAGGAGAAGGCCCTTCAGTCCACCATATCTGTGCTGAATATGATGCCCGCACATGCTCCATATCCCACTATTCCGTGTATTTTCATATGTTTATCTGAAAGCCGCTTAAATGCCATTATGTCTTCTTCCACCACCACTCTTGGAAACACGCTCCAAGCACCCACCAAACTGTGCAAACTACTTATAGCTAATACCCCCCAATCCAGCGGCATTGTGGTAAATCTCTTCGGCACCCTCTCTAAAGCCTGTAATGGGATGACCTGAACTACACACAATACTCCCCATGTGGCCTAAGGTTTTAGCATCTTAACCAATTTGTTTTAACACACCAAGCAATAGAACTCATACATCTACAAAAGGCCCGTTCTTAGTCACGTGTGTGACCTAACAGATGAAACATTGTGGAAAGCATCTCTTGTAATTCTGAAAGCATTACAACTATATTGTTTTGTACTATATATACGATTCATTTTTTTCAGTCAAGTGAAATTTTTGTACGTTATGCTGACAATGTTTGTTTAGGGTCAGAGGTAAAATATGACTGGTCACATGTGTGACATCACACGGCAGCATCTTGCAAACTCTGTGAATTTTAAAAAGCTACTAGAACGTTGATATCTTTAGCAGACATGCATTATAGTTCTGTAAATAGCAATGAATAAGATTCATCTCTTACAATCGTTTTTGAATGTGCTACTTGCCGCGATGACGTCTGGTCACGTGTGTGACGGGTTAGGTTCACTTTCCACAGAATGGGACAAAAACATCCCGCTCACCTTAAACATTCAATCTCTTCATCCTTTTCTGCCAGTTTCCGCTCTAGTTCTGCTTTGGTTTGTGACAGTTCCAGTTGGATCCTCATAGTTTTGCTTTCCTCATGTTCAAGGGCACCCTTGGAACAAATGAAAAGCATGTGTTGGTTGCTGACCCACTGTGAGCCCATCTGTTCTCGCTGCCCTGGCACGTCTCACTCTTGGACCTTGCCAGACTCCCCACACGTTGCTGCAGGCTGCTACTTCCACATTCAAATATTCTTCAATGTTTTATAGGTTTTAACATTTGAATGAATTTCAATCCGTCCCATGGGCACAAGTTCTGCATTGTTGCTACTCTGTGGAAAGAAATTCCTCCCAAATTCCTATTGATGTTGTTAGTTTGAGTTTAAGCTTCCCGGTTGTGAATGCCTACAAGTGGAAGCATCTTCCCCATCTGTTTATGTTCTTAAATACCTGTCAGGTCAAATATTAATGGCACAGAGGGTGACCACTCAGCCCATTGGTTCCATGCTGGTTCCAATGGGCATATCCACGCAGGTCCAATTTCTTTATAGCCAGCAACTACAACTCTCACATGCCCGTTAACTCTTTTGGCACTTAAGAAGAATTGATAGTGACCATATAACCTATCAGCATATTGAAGGTACACAAAAATGCTGGAGAAACTCAGCGGGTGCAGCAGCATCTATGGAGCGAAGGAAATAGGCAACGTTTCGGCACGAAACGTTGCCTATTTCCTTCGCTCCATAGATGCTGCTGCACCCGCTGAGTTTCTCCAGCATTTTTGTGTACCTTCGATTTTCCAGCATCTGCAGTTCCTTCTTAAGCATATCAAAGGGGTGTGAGAGGAAACTGGAACATCTGGTGAAAAGTCTCACAGCCACAGGAAGAACTTGCAAACCACACACTTATTAGCTGATGACTGCACTATGTTTAATATGCAGCTCATGAGCAAATTATAACCATATATAACATATAACAATTACAGCACGGAAACAGGCCATCTCGGCCCTACAAGTCCGTGCCGAACAACTTTTTTCCCTTAGTCCCACCTGCCTGCACTCATACCATAACCCTCCATTCCCTTCTCATCCATATGCCTATCCAATTTATTTTTAAATGATACCAACGAACCTGCAGCCTCCACTTCCACTGGAAGCTCATTCCACACCGCTACCACTCTCTGAGTAAAGAAGTTCCCCCTCATGTTACCCCTAAACTTCTGTCCCTTAATTCTGAAATCATGTCCTCTTGTTTGATGAAGCACAAGCTTGACATAATGCAGCATAGGTTGATAGAGGCAAGCAATGACAATCTTCAAAAAGCATCTATCCGTGTTATTTAATGTCATTACCATCACCAAATCCCTTTTGTAACCAACATCCTTGGGTTTAGCATTGACCATAAACCAGAGTACCAGACAGATAAATACCAGATCAGGACGGAATGGGAAGTGATACTCCAAAGGCTTTCCATCATTTTGAAGTCAGGAACTTGGTGAAATACACTCAACCTGCTGAGTGCAGTATTCAAAATGTTCAATAACATTCAGAACAGTGCAGCCTGCCCGAATAGTGCAGCCATCCCATCTGTAACCCTGCACTCCCTGCACCAATCCTGCACATTGGCTTCCCTGTGCACCACTTACAACTTGCTCTGATGGTAGCTCCCAAGCCAAGTTGGTAGCTCCCAACCTCTGCAGCCAGCAAGCATTAGAGAACTAAATAGGATGCCTCTATCTGATGCCTCCTCTCCTCAGCCCCAAAACTAGAAACATTTCTCCATTCCTTCATTGTTACCAGATCTAACTCCTGCAACCTCCGACCCAACAGTACTTGAAGTCTGCTCATAAGAGTTACTGTAGCAGTTCTCAAAGGAAGCTTGTCAAAGGCAACAAAGAATGATTAATACATGATGACCAACATCCTGAAAAATGAATAAATGAAGAATATGGGACAGCGGGCAGATCACCATCATCCTCTGCCACCAAAGCTGTGGTGCAAATGGGCAGGTTTTTTCAAAATAACTTGACACAGAGGGTAATGCCTATATGGAACACGTGACCAGAAGAAGTGGTAAAGGCAGGTAGAATTACAATGGTTCAGATAGGAAAGGTTTTGAGGGATATGGTCTAGGAGCAGGCAAGTGCGAATGGCTGGATAAGCAAGTTGGATAGCCAAGGCAAATTTTGAATGCTGCAAGACTGACCATGACTCCCAATATTGACATGACTAGGAGCATGAGCGACTCAAGCTGTTCTCTCTTTGCCATTTTCCTCGTTTCGAGCTTTGACGTGTACCTACCTCAGCCTCGGCCAGTGCTCCCTGGACCTCGCTCTTCTCCTGTTCTAGGTTCTTCTTCAACTTCTCCAACTCGTGTATGCACTTGCTGCCTTCACTGATCTGGTCAGTCAAGTCCGAGATCTCATCTATTGTCACAAAAAATACAATCTGTTATTCAACTGTTTGAGCTCCAATCAAGCAACACCTCTCCCACATGAGAGGGATAGATCGGTGGATATCATGACAGGAATAGATCGGGTAGATGCAGAGTCTCTTGCTCAGTGTAGGTGAATCAAGCACCAGAGGACATAGGTTTAAGGTGAAGGGGAACACATTTAATAGGAATCTGAGGGGTACCTTTTTCACATAAAGGGTGGTGGGTGTATGGAACAAGCTTCCAGAGGAGGTGATTGAGGCAGGGACTATCAAATGTTTAAGAAACAGTTAGACAGGTACATGCATAGGACTGGTTTGGAAGGATATGGGCCAAATGAGTGTAAGATTGCTATTGTGCATGCTTCTGTAGTAGTCACTTCCACAGAGCTTAAATTAGTTTAAAATGCAGGGCTCTGAGGCTTGTCAGCAAACTGCATCCAGAATTGGCTTGGTGATAGGCAGCAGAGGATAGCTGTGGATTGGTGTTATCTGACAGGAAGTCTGTAACAAGTGGTGTACTGCAGAGATAGATGCTGGGACCTATGTTTGTCTTGCATATAAGTTACCTGTATGAGAATGTAGGTAGTCTGATTAGTAAGTCTGCAAACAACATGAACATTGGTGGAAGGTACACAAAAATGCTGGAGAAACTCAGCGGGTGCAGCAGCATCTATGGAGCTGCTGCACCATGAACATTGGTGGAGTTGTACGTAGTTAAGGGGCTGTCCCACTGCGGCAACCTAATCCGCAGACCTAAACAGCAACCTCTAGTGACCTTGCCCGCCACCCAAGGTTTCCATGAGGTCACAGGAGGTTTTGGTCACTCTTTTAAAACTCTCTATGTTTGGTATGTTTGTCTACATAGCACAAGGTATTGAGGATAAGATTTGGGATGTCATGTTGTAAGTTGTTTAAATCTAAACATTTGAGTATTGTGTACAATGTTGGTTGCCACACCCATGGAAGGATGCGGTTGCAACAGATATTCACCAGTTTGTTTAAGAATGAAGGGCTAAGAAAGATTGAGTCTCTTCATAAAGGAGCACAGGAGGCTAAGGGGTGACTTTATAGCAGTTTATAAAATGATGAGCAGCATTGGTAAGATAGATTTTTGAAGGACAGGGAATCTAGAACACTGAAGCAAAAAGTTTATAGTGGGAAGAAAGAAAGTTAATGGAGATCTGACAGTTAAGTTTTCACACAGACGATGGTTGTTATTTAGAACAACTTGACTGAATATGTGTTCGAAGCAGACTATGTTTAAAAGGCAGGTAGTTGTATAGGAAAGGTGTAGATGGATATGGGCCAACACAGGCAAATGGGATAAGCCTAGGTAGGCATTACATTCAACATGGTGAAATTGGTCAAGAAGCCCCATTACTGGACAGTACAATTCTGAGATCTATGAGACAATGTCCATTTGTATAAATTGAAGAACTAGCTTTAAATAATCAACAAAATATTTCATTAATTACTATACCAGCCATTTAACAAGAGTAAGTTTATATTAAATTTACATTAGGAAACGTGTCAATTTTCCCTCTTTGGAACTTTACATGTTTTCATTTTCAAACGTATATAATTTCCCCATAATAACTTCCTCTATCTTCATTAAACAGACAATTCCTACTGCACACATAAGCTCATCCCGATAGTTCCAAGCAGCATCTACACTACCTCACCCACAATGCCACGGACTTGCCGATATAATATGTTGTTGTTTGCCTAAGATACAGGAGCTGTATCCCAGATGAAGACCTGTAGCTTTACTATACCTTGAAGATTCTTATTCTCTCGTTTGAGGGTCTCCAGATGATCTAGGGACTCCTCGTAGGCATTTTTGAGTTTAAAGAGCTCTGTACTCAGACTACGCGACTCCTTTTGTGATATCTCCAGCTCGGACTGTGTCTCCTCAAACTTCTGCTTCCAGTCAGCAATCATTTTGTCAAAGTTGCGTTGCTTCTTGTCAAAAGCAATGGCAGCAGAGTTTGCTCTCTCCAAATCAATCGTTAAGTCTTCCATTTCTGTCTGCAAACGATGCTTAGTCTTATCCAGTGAGGAGCACTTTGCATTAATTGCTTCCACCGCTTCCTCAGCTTCTTGTAGACGGATGGCCAACTTCTTCCTGCAATCAGCAATCAGATTAATCACAGTCATGGAGTCGAACAGCATGGACACGGGCCTTTCAGCCCATTGTCCATGGTGACAGAGATGCCGATACACCCTAACCCCATGTTTCTGCATTTGGCCCATATCTAGTCCTTTCTGATCCATGCACCTGTCCAAATGCTTTTTAAACAGAACGATTGTGCCTGCCTCTGCCACCACCTACGGCAGCTTGTTCCACATCCCACCCTTGGAATGAAGAACTTGCCTTTTATAGAGTTATACAGCACAGAGACCCAATGCCCATGCCGATCAAGGTGCCCCATTTACATTAGTCCTATCTGTTCGTGTTTCACCAATATCCCTCTAAAACTTTCTTATCCACCTATCTAAATGTTCAGATCTTCTTTAAATCCGCCACCTCTCACCTGTTCCCTCGTTTTAACCCTTGCCATTCGAAATACTCTCTGCCCTTGCTATGACTCTCATAATTTGATAAGCATCTGTAAGATCTCCCCTCAGCCACATGAACTCCAGTCAGAACAATCCCAGCATTTCCATTCTCTTCTTGTAGTTACAGCAAATCATCCTCTAGGTGATTCCCTTTTCATTCACCCTTTGAAGCACTAGCACAACCTTTCTATAGTGTTGATGACCAGAATGGGGCACAATGATCCATGTGTGATCTAACCAATGTGTTGTACAGCTAAAACATAACCTCACAGTTCTTAAACTTTACGTAGAATTTCTAGAAAATAAGACAAATTTGTAACAATAACATGAATCTTACATACTGGGAAAGAATGATGGAAAATAGGCCAACAGAATGAAGGTCTGTGCCGAACATGATGCCAAGTTCATCTCCTCTGCCTGCACTTCATTCCCTCCATTCCCTGCATATCCATATGCCTATGTAAAAGCCTCTCAAACGTCATTATCATACCTACTCCCCACTAAAGTCTATTCCACTAAAGGGGAAACATCCCATTGATTGGAGTTAGTTATCATTGGTAAAGGTCAAACAAGGGCATTGCTACACATGTTCCCCTGGGCCTGGTGAGTTTGTGGCTTTGCTTTCAGCTCACGCAGTGTAGCTCTGACTAGTGGAATACCATCAGGTGAACCTCTTTGTTATGAGAAAGGATGTAGAGGAGTGACACCAAAGATGAAGGGCTTCGGTAAAATAGACAAAATAGAGAAAATGCAGCTTCTCCTTCAGCAGAAAAGACCACATACAGTTGATAAAGGGTTAGAATGTCCTAGGAGGGAATAGAATCCAAGGGCAGAAGGACTGGTAACCAGAGGGGCACCAATTTAAAAAATTGCCCAAGGAACCAGTGTTAAGGCGCTATGGTTGTTCATTTGAAGCCAGTTCAGAAAAGAATGAGTAGAAAGTTGTTGGAGCTTGGGACAATGTAAGGCAGGGTAGAGCAGGGCGATGGGACAAACTGGAGAATATCAAGAAAGAGGTGGCCTGGCACAACGGTCTGAATGCTCATATGTGTTCACAGTTAGAATTTTAATATATGTCGCTACAAGAGGGGGGCATTTGATCCATCGAGTCTATGCCAATTCTCAGAGCATTCACATCAGTCTCATTCCGCAACTTATTTCCCACCAATTCAAGCCTGCCTGCCAGTCCCCTATACTATAATAAATTTACAGTAGCCAGTTAAGTACCAGGATTTGAGGGAAAACCAAAGCACCCAATAGTCGAAGAGAGACTCGAAGGGATAAACTCTGTACAGACCCAAGGTTAGGATTGTACAGGTCTGTTAGAGGTGTGTGGCAGCAGCATAATTGTGTGCCACTGTGCCTGCCTTCACGGACATGAAGATCAGAAATATTACCATAACATAATAATCTCAGAGAGTACAATTGCAACAATGAATTCCTGATTAAATTTTAAAGATGTCTGCACATACTTTGCTTCCTCCAGCTCCTCTGTTCTCTGGATCGCATCAGTTTCATATTTAGTTCTCCATTGCGCCACCTCAGAATTAGCCTTGGACAATGCTCGCTGCAGTTCAGCCCTTCCCTCCTGCTCCTCTTCATACTGTTCTCTCAGAAGGTCACAATCATGGCGAGAGGCATGCAGGGCATGAGCCAGGGCATTCTTGCTCTTTAATGGAAGCACAAATAAAATCAAAACTCATTGAAATCTTGTGGGTTCTGTTAGCAACCACATTTTGTCCATGAATTCATGGCTATCTAAGACTACTGTTACCTTGTGATGGAGCAAATAATTTACCAACAGCTTTCTTGATGGCTCAGGTCGAAAGCCATCGCTCAATATTATGCTGAGCTGCAAAGATCAACGAGATCCCACTGTGTTGAGCAGCAGTGAAGCACGATAAATTATTACACCATGGATGGGAGAGAAATAACTAACCAGAGTTCCTGATGCTGATCACACTCTAATAATTCCCAAATAATTAGAGTGGGGCAAGTTTGGGTGGTGACAGAAGGGGGCTCAGATGTTGACAATTGGTTATCTCCAATTCCTCATTGTGTACTATATGTAGTGAGTTGCAATCAGGAGCGAGCACCAGATATCTATAGAAAGGAACTGCAGATGCTGGTTTACATCAAAGATAGACACAACATTCTGGAGTAACTCAACAGGACAGGCAGCATCTCCGGATATCCAGAGATAACTGAGTTACTGCAGCATTTTGTGTCTGGCACCAGATATGTAGTAGGTTTCGAACCGCCTTCCTTTCACTTACACACAGTTTGAAATGACTAACTACCAGGCCCTTCAGCTCAACTGCTGCCAAGTTTCACATTTCCCTCTAATGTGAGTTAACCGTTACTTGGTTCCCACACATCACTTGGCCTGTCATGCTAGAAACTTAAAGGCTAAAACTAAAACTAACTTGTTTTTATTTCCATTCACCCTTCAGACCCACACTTATGATTTATATATGTTCTGTTCTGGTAAAAACTCAATTAAAAAATTCTTATTCTTGGGTTAGAGTCATGGAGTCATAGAGCACATAAACAGGGCCCTCACCCCAACTTGACCATGCCGACCAAGATGCCCATCGATGCTAGTCCTACCTGCCCACATTTGGCCCATATCCCTCTAAACCATTCCTATCCATGTACCTGTCCAAATGTCTTGTAAATGTCATTATAGCACCTGCCTCAACTACCTATCTGGCAGCTCATTCCATAAGTGAAAACTTACCACTCAGGTTCCCATTTAAATATTTTCCCTCTTGTCTTCTGGTTCTTCATTCCCCGACTCTGGTTAAAAGATCACCCCTCAGGTTCCTGCGCTTCAAGGAATAAAGTCCCAGCCTGCCTAACCTGTCCCTCTAGCTCAGACCATCAAGTCGTGGCAACATCCTCATGAATCTTCTCCGCACTCTTTCCAGCTTAACAATATCCTTTCTATAGCAGGGTGACCGGAAATGAACACAATATTCAAGAGGTAGACAAAAATGCTGGAGAAACTCAGTGGGTGATGCAGCATCTATGGAGCGAAGGAAATAGGCGACGTTTCGGGTCAAGACCCTTCTTCAGACTCCAAATGCTGTTTCACCAACATCTTGTATAGCTGTACAATAACAACCTAACTTCTATACTCCACACCCTTGACAGATGTACCAAAAGCCTTCTTGAGCACACTTACCTACCTGTGACGCCACCTTAAGGGATCCATGTACCTGCACTTCTAGATCCCTTGGCTCTACACACTCCACAGGGCCCTGCCATTCACTGTGAATGTCCTGCCCTAGTTTGACTTCTCAAAATGCAACATTCGTGTGCAGGACCATTCATTATTGTATACATTTTGTAAGGCTGCACCTGGAGTACTGGGTTCAGTTTTTGTCTCTCCGCTGTAGGAAAGGCACTACTAAGCTGGAAACGGCGCAGAGAGGATTTATGAGGATGTTGCCGGGACTCGAGTGACAGGTAGAGGAAGGGATTGGGCAGGCCAGGACTATATTATCTAGAGTGCAAGAGGCTGAGGGGTGATGTCCTACAGGTATGTAAAATCATGAGGGGAAGAGATTGAGTGAATGCAGCTTTTTTCCCCAGGGTAGGGAAGCCAAGAACTAGAGGGCATAGGTTGAAGGTGAGGGGTGAAAGATTGAATAGGAACCTGACCGCAACCTTTTCCACCGAGTGGGTGATGGGTATATGAAATGAGCAGCCAGAGGGAGTGGTAGAGCCAGGGACTGTAACAACATTGAAATATAATCTCACAAGTCCATGACATGAAATGTTTAGATATCTGGGCTAGTTTAAATGGGGCATCTTGGTCGGCATGGATGAACATAGAACAGCGGCCCACAATGTCTATGCCAAACATGATGCCAACTTGAGTTGGGCTGAAGGGAATGTTTCTGTGCAGGATGACTCCATCACACTCTATTCAAGGTATTGAACTTATAACTTACTTTGTTCTCCTCTTCCAGCTGTCTTTTCAACTCTTCAATTCCCTGTGAGAATGATAGTTTCCCCCGGCTCAGCTGGTTAATCAAAGCTTCCTTTTCTTCCATTTGTCTGCTGAACTCTCCTGATGATGATAATCAAAGAACAATCTCATAAATTCATAAATCAACAAGTAGACTTCCCTGCTTTAGCTTTCTAGGCTAAAGGTTCTGGAACCTCCCAACATCGGGAACATGTTTCCTGCCTCTAGTGTGTCCAAACCTTAATAATCTTATATGTTTCAATAAGATTCACTCTCATCCTTCTAAACTCCGGAGTATACAATGCAACCCATTCCCCAATGCAAGGGGGTGTGGGGGAGGGGAGCCTCGCGCTCTGCTCACCCCGCAGCCTCAGCTTTTGGTAGGAAACATGTTCCCGATGTTGGGGGAATCCAGAACCAGGGGCCACAGTTTAAGAATAAGGGATAAGCCATTTAGAACGGAGACGAGGAAACACTTTTTCACACAGAGAGTGGTGAGACTGTGGAATTCTCTGCCTCAGAGAGTGGTGGAGACTGGTTCTCTGGATACTTTCAAGAGAGAGCTAGATAGGGCTCTTAAAGATAGCGGAGTCAGGGGATATGGGGAGAAGGCAGGAACGGGGTACTGATTGGGGATGATCAGCCATGATCACATTGAATGGCGGTGCTGGCTCGAAGGGCCGAATGGCCTACACCTCCGCCACTTCAGCTTTTTATTCTCCTCGCCGCGTTATTGACAGCGGGTTCCGGAAGGGGCGGTTTTTACGATTTTTATACCTTCATAACTTTTGTACTATTTCACCGATCGGAACAAAACATATTTGACTTGCAGCAGAGGAGAATGGTGAGTAAGGTGGCGAAAAATCGTAGCGCTATGGGGGATCGTTTTTGCGCAAATGTTTATACAACGCAGACAGGAAGTGGTCAAGATGAGAGTTTTAGTAATAGTATAGATGTCCTTCCTCAAATTAGGGGACCAAAACTGCACGCAATACTCTAGGTGTGGTCTCACTAGGGCTCTGTACAATGAAGATCCTTCATCCGAACTGGGTTGGCGACAAGTTGCAGGGTTGGTCAGGGAGCAGTTAGTGAAAATATAAACCTTTCCAATCCATGTATCTGCAAATGTTTTCCAATGCTGCCTCTCTCACCTAGTCAGGAAACTGGTTCTACATACCCATCACTACAGTGTGGAAATACCTCCTCCACAGCACTTCAAATATTTTGCCCTCAATTTAAACCAGTTCCGGACACCCGCCCCCCCCACACGGAAAAAGATTGTGAATATCTATCCTCTTTATTCTCCTCATGATTTTATCGTTCTCTTTCATCTCACCCCTCAGCCTCCTGGATTCCAATTAGAGCAATCCCAGCTTTTCCAATCTCTCCTTGTAACCACAGCCCTCCATTCCATGCACCATCCTGGTTAACCTGAAGAAGGGTCCTGACACAATAGCCAATAGGTGCAGTAGTAGGCCATTCGGCCCTTCGAGCCAGCACCGCCATTCACTGGCTGATCATCCACAATCAGTACCCCGTTCCTGCCTTCTCCCCATATCCCTTGACTCCGCTATCTTTAAGACCTCTATCTAACTCTCTCTTGAAAGCATCCAGAGAATTGGGCTTCTGAGGCAGAGAATTCCACAGATTCACAACTCTCTGGATGAAAACGTTTTTCCTCATCTCCGTTGTAAATGGCCAACCCCTTATTTTTAAACTGTGGCCCCTAGAAAACACGAAACATTGTCTATCCATTCCCTCCACAGATGCTGCCCGGTGTACAGATGTACTGAGTTTGTTCAGAACTTTGTTTTTTGCTCAAGACTCCAGCACCTGTAGTTTCTCATGTTTCTGCACTCTTTCTAGTGCTACCAGATCCTCTGTCCATATAGTGTGATGAACAGATGTACACATAACATTCCAAACGTGGCCTCACCAATGTCTTGTACATCTGCAACACAATGTCCTAATTCTTATGCTCAATACCTCAGCCTACGAAGGTAAACAATGTAACCAAATTGTAATTCGCCTTCTTCACCACCCTATCCACATGTGTCTTTATTTTCCGCTAACTATGAACTTGAACCCCAATGACATTAAGGTCCCTGTCGTTTAAAGCATTACCTCATCTTTATCTGGATTAAATTCCATCTGCCACTGCTCCCCCCAACTTTCCAAGCAATCTATGTTGCTCTGTATCCCTAGGCAACCATCCTCGCTTTCTAGAACTCCACCAATATTTGTGTCATCAAACAACGTACTGTTCAGACCACAGGCATTGTTGTCCAAGTTATTTATATATTTGGCAAACAACAAAAGTCCCGGCATTGTACATGCCGTGCAGGTTGGTTGCAGACTTGCGGGCAGAAAAACAACCTTCAACCACGGCCCCCTTCCGCCTCTCACCAAGCCAATTTCACATCCACTTTGTCAAAACATCTTGGACCTAATGTACCCCAACTTTCTGGACTTGCTCACTGTGCAGGACCTTGTCAAAAGCTTTGTCAAAGTCAATGGACCACTCTTGTATCTCCCACCCTGCCTTCATCAACTGTCTGAGTAACCTCCTTAAAAATCAATCAGATTTGTGAATCTGGCCAAAACCTCGCTAACTACTCCTGGCTTTCCAAGTAGTCATAATTCCCATCCCAACATGTATCACAAACATTACTTTGTCCTATACATTCCTCTCTCCATCCTTCTCTACAACTGAAGAACGGACTTGCTTTTCTTTCTTTCCCAGTTCTAACAAAGAGTCTCTGGCATCCTGGTTTTAGCAAACCTGCTGAGTGTTTCCAGCATTTTCCCCTCTGGTTTCAGATTTGGAACATCTACAGTTTCATTAAAATTAAAACTGTTATCTTTCAATTTCACTCTAAACCATGTTCTTCCTGTTGTCAAGTTTTCTTCTCGCCTTCTGCGTTCTCCTAATTACTGGATCTTTCCTTGTGACTCTCATGCCACCTTGATTGTTTCACAGTTTTGCAGATAAATACACACGGAGAGAGAATCTCCATCTCCGGCCCCAACCCTCCCGATTCCAGTCCTGCCCTAACCACCCACTCCTGTTGCCTTTCCCTTACCATTCTGACTCTCCAGCTTAGCCCTGTGTGAAGCATGATCAGCCACATGTCGCTGAAGTTCACCAACTTTATTATTTGCTTCATGCAATTGATCCTCATACGTTCTGCACATCTTCTCTGCATTGGCCTAAAATACATAAACATTCATTTTATTTATTACACTTCTATCAAAGCACTGAAGTTAAAAATTGTATCTTGTATCGCCCTCATTGGTTCAGTCAGTGAGTCATATCGCAGGCTCAATATCATGACTTGACACCTCCACAACCTCTAATCTTGATTGACTGAGAGATACAGAATGGACAACGAGTCCACGACAATCATCGATCACACAGGAAGGACCCATTGCCCTCATCCCATTGTGCGTTGCTCCAGCGCACCAGAATGCCAGTACAGTGTTTGCCATCAAATGCAATGTGACTCGACTTGAATCATGATGCAATATCTCAGCAGTCTGGGATGACAGAGACAGTGACTGGTAGATTAAATTGTGGGAACCAGATTCCTTAATGAGAGATTCTGACCATCCTGGGAAATAAACTGCAGTGATTATGAGGATGTTGAGGGATGAAGATATCCAAACATATTGTAGATGGAGGGTGCTCCAAATGTAACTTGCTGTGTGGTGGATTGTGTGGGGCCGTGAAGGATTATTCATGTGTTCATTGGTCAAGTGCAGGTCTTTGAACGATGAAAAGGGTACAAGCTAATTTTACATCCAGTTAGCTGGCTCACCTTGGATGCCATCCGATCTAACCTTCCAGACCAGCCTACCATGGGGGACCATCAAAGGCTCAGCTAAAGTCCAAGGAGACAATGTTCACAGCCCTGCCCTGATCAATCCCCTTGGTGAGAAATGATTTCCAGCACAAGCTTAATATCCTAAATCAGTCTGTGCCTTTCCAAACACTGCTAGATCCTGTCCCTAAGAATCACCTCAAACAGCCTTCCCACCACTGCCATCAGGCTCACTGGCCTGCAGTTCCATGACTTTTCCTTGCCTCCCTTCTTCAATAACAGTTCTACATTAGCCACCATCCCGACGTCCGGAACCTCACCTATGGCTAAAGATGATGCTAATATCTCTGCAATGGCCACCACACTTTTCTCTCTAGGTTCCCATTAGATCCTAGAATGCATTTGGTCGGGCCCTAAGTATTTGTCCACCTTAATGTGTTTTAAAATCGCCAATACCTCCTCATTTGTATAGGATCTAAGATATCATAACTCCAAAGCTTCAATTCCTCAGCCTCCATGATCTTTTCCTCAGTAAAAACAGAGGAGAGGGATTCATTTAATATCTCCCCATCTCGAGTGGCTCTGCAAAAGGTGGTCATTCTGGTCTTTAAAGGGAACTACTCTTACCCTAGCCACCCTTATACTCTTAATATAACTGGAGAATTACTTAGGATTTTCCTTTACTTTGCTGCCAACTCCATTTCATTGATCCCGGGTTCATATATGGGATGAGTTGGCTAGGAGGTGACCTCTAGACAATAGGTGCAAGAATAGGCCATTTGGCCCTTCGAGTGTGGTCATGGCTGACCATCCCCAATCAGTTGGCATAGTCTTAAGTAAGGTGAATTGGGGGAAATGAATGCTGTGGTTTTTGAAGTCAAAGGTGGAAAGTGAAAACCTGGTTCAAAGGAATGACTAAGTTTCAAAGTTGGACAATTGAGTTAAGGAAAAGTTTTACATGAAACAGTGAAGGAGGCAGAATCCAAAATACTTTTTTGAACTACTATTGGATAAATATTTAAAAAGACATTATGATTATCTTTAACTAAATTTGCTCTGTTGTTATTCCATTACCATTTGGTGTATAAAGAACAATATCAATTGAAACTAGCCAACAAGAGCCCAGGTTCCTCCAAATTGCTTACCTTGGCTTTTGTTACATGTTCAATGTTGGAACCTAAATCATCTGTCTCCATTTTGAGTTCACTCTTCTCTTTCTCTAATTTCTGTTTAACTCTTTGGAGGTTATCAATCTGCTCGCTGAGTTCTGCCACACTGTCGGCATGTTTCTTTCGCAAGACAGAGCTCGTGGCCTCGTGCTGCAAAGTCGCCTCCTCCAGGTCCCGTCGCAGTTTCAGAAATGCAGCTTCACGTTTCTTGTTCATCTCCAACTGTGCTGAAGTCGCTCCTCCTGCTTCCTCTAGCCTTTCACTCAATTCTTCCAGTTCACGGGCCACATCAGACCTTTGCTTTTCTATCTTTGCCCTTGCAGCTCGTTCTGCCTCCAACTCCTCCTCCAGTTCCTCGATTCGAGCCTAGTTCAAAGGAGAAGACATAAGAATGAAAATCAGGATGACCTGTTGAGAATTAGCCATCAAGTGGGTCCGATTTTTGAGCTGGTTCAAAGAACAGTTCTAGTTCTATGTTGGGAGTCGTGTCATTTTCAACACTGTTTGTACAAATAAGTCATGGAGAAATCTCCTTCAGTTTACTTCAATTGTCAATCAAATCGTCGGGATAATGCTCACAAAGTTGGGTGGAAGAATTTCAAAATTCACTCCATAGGAACCTTCCAAGGTGGTACATCATGGGCCGTATTGTAATGGTAAAAAGAAAGCTTCATTCAGCTCCTTGTCATTGGACATGGGCGGGCATCATCGCCACTGGTTTTGCTTCACTGTTTCACATATATTTACATTTCTTGGGACATCACCCGAGTTAATTTAATCATCCTTTTTGGTGCTTAATAACAGCTCCCCTTTTACCTGCAATTCTTTAATTTTCTTCTGGAGTTGCATAACAAGGGCTCCTTCATCTTCAATCTTTGAGGTTAGCTGATTTATTTCAAAATCCTTCCTGTGAAGGACAAAACAAATATGTTCCAATTATAATGTCTAATATCATGTGAGGTGTTATTCTCCTGATTTATGTGATAGATCTGGCTGATTGTCACTGAGTAGGGAACCAGAATACGTTGACACTGGGTGGTGTTGTCTTTGTTGAAAAGATATCTTGTATCTTGTTTGATTGTTAAGGGCTTGGACACGCTAGAGGCAGGAAACATGTTCCCGATGTTGGAGGAGTCCAGAACCAGGGGCCACAGTTTAAGAATAAAGAGTAAGCCATTAGAACGGAAACGAGGAAACACTTTTTCTCACTTTTTGCCTCATGTGGAGGCCGGTTCTCTGGATGATTTCAAAAGAGAGCTAGATAGGGCTCTTAAAGATTGTGGAGTCAGGGGGATATGGGGAGAAGGCAGGAACGGGGTACTGATTGGGGATGATCAGCCATGATCACATTGAATGGTGCTGGCTTGAAGGGCCGAATGGCCTACTTCTGGACCTATTGTCTATTGTCTTACATTGAATGAAGAGAAGTCTATTGGAATGACGGTGGTCTTTTATTCGGAATAGCAGTCACAGAAGATAGACACAAAAAGCTGGGCCAGACAGCATCTTTGAAGAAAAGGAATAGGTGATGTTTTGGGTCAAGACGAAGGGTCAGACAGCATCTCTGGAGAATAGGAATAGGAAACATCACCTATTCCTTCTCTCCAGAGATGGAGTCTGACCCACTGAGTTACTCCAGCTTCTTGTGTCTATCTTCGGTTTAAACCAGCATCTGCAGTTCCTCCCTTCACAGCACAATCACAGCATCACACTCACTTCTTTAGCCTTTCCTCAAGCTGCTGTTTATCATTCTCCAGATCCATGACACTCTCATGTGTTAGCTTCAGGTCTCCCTCCAGTTTCCGCTTTGCTCGCTCAAGGTCCATCCTGACTTTTTTCTCTTGTTCCAATGATCCTTCAAGCTAGCAGAAGAAGGGGAGATTATTAGTGGATTACAAATGGCCAATAACTAGATAAGAAGGGAGGAGAGAGATCTAGCATAGAAACAAGTAATCGTGACTGTGTTGGAAATTAAGCAGCATTTACACAAACCCTACCCCATCGTATTCTCCCCACACTCTCAACTCCCTCCGCACCCAAGATCTGATCACTCACCAATATATTTGGGGAATTTATACTGGCCAATTAACCTATCAATCAGCACATTTCTTGGGATGTGGGAGAATACTGGAGCATTGAAAGAAACCAGGCAGTCACCGGGTGAACGGATTGCACTCCAAACAGACAGTATCAGAGGTCAGGATTGAACCTTGGTCGCCAAAGGCTCTACCAGCTGCACCACTATTCCATTACACCTTTGAATATATTGAAAATATCAACAGTTAATATTTTTACAACTCATAGAATTACTGTAAAACTCGGTCAGAGAGTTACAGCGCTCCCTTTAGCCTTCATCAACTTCAGCAACTTTTCTTTGCAAGTAAGTTCCATCCAAAACTTCTAGGTTACATCAAGAGCTGGAGATTTTTGTATAAAAACCAGGAACACAAATTCAAAAGCAGCTAGTGGAACAGGTCTTGTATTAGCGAACCGCGGAATCTCTCTGTCTGCCCATCAATATCGTGAGCTTACATTGATGAAACTTTGTTTGACTATGGACCAATAAAGCATCATGGAAAAGCAACAGGGTGTCAACAGTACAATACACCGTTCATATTCACTCTAATGAATAGCACCAGTTTTATTAACTAGTTTTATGAATTGAGATAACAATCCAACTAGGTTTGTAAGAATGATCACCTCAGCCATTTTCACTTACATCATCAACCTGTTGCTCAAGCTTAGCCTTGGCTTTAGTTAGTGTGTTGACTTTATCCTCCTCAGCCTGGAGGTCCTCTAGGGTTTGTTGATGAGCTTCCTGGAGAGCCTTCTTCTCCTTTGTGAGTTTAACAATAGTTTCATCTAGAGATGCCATTTCTTCTGTGAGATTCTTAACCTATAAATTTAACCAAGGAGATGGGAATGATAAATTAGCAAAAAAAATGTGAACTTTTCATATTGGTCAGACATTTCTAAGCATTCAAGTTACTTTAAAAAGTGAATAAGTACTGGTAGTGAGGATAGAAGGAAGGGTAGTGGAGTGTGTTAGAGGGATGTTGAAATGTGGGGGGGGCAGGGGAGGGGAGGTAGATATGATAAGATGCAGGACACTTTTGGGAAGTGCACAGGAAACCACTGCACCAATAGTCCTGGAATAGTTCCTGGGTCCACCCTGAAACTGTCAAACTAAAGTGAAAGATTGCTGAGTGGTCATTTGTAATCTCTCCTAAATGTTACCTTATTTTCTGTTGCATGTTTCTCCTTTTCAACCTTGGCCAGAGTAATCTCAAGGTCATCTATATCTTTCTTTAGTTCTGTACATTCATCCTCCAACTTGCGTTTCTTTGCAGTAATCTCGGCATTCATTTCCTCTTCGTCATCCAATCGTTCTGTTAGTTCCTTTGATTTAGCTTCCAGTTGAATTTTTGCTTTGATCAGTAGATCACATCTTTCTGCTGCATCTGCAAGAGTATCTTGTTCCTGGAAAGCAAAATGACATACTTGTTAACTTGTTTATTCCAGGTTCTTGAAATATGTCTGCACAAGACTGCACATGGACAATTCCAAGCTTTCTATGCTAAATGGGACATTTACAGGCCTTGCTGGATGGGGTGTTCATAGCAGACGGAGTAATCCCAACAAGGTCTCATTGGAATGAGAACCCAGTAGTATCAGCTCTAAGCCTCTGCATGGTTAAACCCAGTAGTGTAAACCTAGTAGGTCAATGTTTAAAGTGCGAGAGAGAAAATGTAATAGGAAATCTAAGGGACAGAGTGCTGGGCATGTGGAATGGGATGCCAACAAAGTGACGAAGCAAAACATATTATGTTTAAAAGGCATTTGGACAGATCCTTGGAAAGGTGTAGAGACTATGGGGCTATTGCAGGCAAATAGGATAGCATAGGTCAGCATTGGTTGGTTAGCAAGGGTGAAGTGGGCCGTACTCTGCACTGTTCCATGACTCTGGAATGAGCTGGACATGCTGCAATGGGCCATGGAATGGGCAAGCCTTGTGCCTTACCGCCTGCAGCTGAAGTGACAGGTCGTTCTTCTCCTGTATCAAGGTAACTTGCTTTTCCTCCAGTTCCTTGCGCTTTGCCTCTGACTTTACCAGAGCTTCCTTCAGTTTCAGGAACTCCTCTTTCATTGTTGCCATCTCTTTCTCGGTCTCAGCACTCTTCAACAGAGGCTTAATTTTAAAGAAGAGTTTCATCCAGGACCAATTCTTCACTGCATTGAATGCACGAATGTTCCACTGGATAACAAGCAAAGCATCTCTAGTGCAAAAATAAAATTAGAGACAAATTGATGTTTGTTTGGTTGGAATTGAACCTGTTGCCCATTAATCCATGGCCCCTTTATTCATGACATAATCCAGATTCATGCTTTTTGATGATATTGGAATATCGTATTACTATATTTGTATCCATGTGCTCCTCGCAAAGCTGAGTTTGCCTGGGTTTGATACAACGGAGTACTTGAGCAGCTATTTCACAGTAAACAGTATTACTGTTAGACTGCAGTCACATACCACCCAGACAAGGTGAGAAATTCACTTCTTCAGTTTGAAGCAGAGTGGTGACCAGAAACGTCACCTATCCATGTTCTCCAGGGATGCTGCCTGATGCAATGAGATACTCCAGCACTTTGTGGTGTCTTATTAAGGCAAGGGCAGGGATGTTTTTCTTACGGTTTTTTCATCATTGGTTTCCCGATTGCTTTTTATGAGCACCCAACAGCTTTGTGATTACTTTTACTGGGGCAATTTTTAAAAAAACGAAATGTATTCCAAAATGCTACATGGTGGGATATGAATGTGTAATCCTTGGATTATCAATCGTAACCTCAGGATTACTCATTCGATTACTCAGTCACCAGACGACCAAAGACTAATAACTAAAGGAGCCAATAAATAGCACTTGGATTAGGTATCAAGGATGAGTTAAAGATGGTGGAAAATAAAGTTTGCCAAAAAGAAAAAGTTTGAAGTGAAGGACCATCTATCTATTCACCGCCGTTTATGATGGGGTCAACCTGCAGAGTTTCTACCAATTGCTTGAAATATGCGACCTATTAGAATGTATCATGAATTTAAAGTCTAGGTGTCCCGCACTCATTCGCACCGCAAAGTAGCATTTACCGTCTCTCGATAATTTTCTGATACTCAATCCTCATCAATCTGCCTCGGCTCCGAGCCTGAATCATTGTCAAGATCTTTGCCAAACGCTCATCTCGCATTTCCTCCAGGAGACCCAGCAAGCCAGCTTTGAAGAACACCTGGTGCAGAATGATAGATCAGTCAGGAGCAGTGACCAGACCACTAAACCACCCAAGCCTGCTTTTCATTCAAAATTAGAATCAAATTCATCAATCCAGTCCTCCAGTAAAATCTACCGTTTTTTCACACAAACAGAAATCCAAGAGCTCTTTTCAGGAATGGTGCTGTCTCTGTTTAGTGTTTAATGCTTTATTACAAGCAGAGAGGAACAGAGGCATAGATGGGAGGGGGAGGGGGGAGGGATAGCAGAAGGGTGAGTGGGAGAGATGGAGGGAAAGGGAATTGGAATGGAGGTTGAAGGCAGGATAAGTGTGGCAGGCAGTTGGCGTATGATGGTGGATGAGAAGGAAAGGAAAGAGGTTTAAGGAAGTAGCTGAGACAGTTGGAAAGTGATATTTAAAAATCCCCTGTGCTGGGAGCACAAGCAGCAAAGAGCTGGAAGGGAGAGGCAGAAAACTATGGAAATTATATCAATTGCAAAATAATTAAAATTATAATCATAAAAACTAAAGCAAACCCAAAGAAGAATGTGTACAGATAAATGAATAAATAATAAAGGTATTTCTAATTTTGGAAGCAATAGTCAGGGAATATTCTGAACCTGCGTTCGGTCAGCAGGCAGCAGTTTTGCTTCTGATTTTAAAGCCTCTGTCCTTACCTTTGTGTGACCAAACTTGTACTGAGTGTGATCAATATCAAGGGAGCCCAACAACTTTTCTGTTCCTTTTCTACTGTCTACAAACTTGTCTTCAGGAACAGCACTTAGGTTGAGAATACGGTAGCTGCAATTTGAGAAAACAGACCTGAGATTAATTACAATGACATTGCTTGCAAAACCTGGTTGTGCACTGTGTCTGTCTTCCAGGTGCACAAAGCAACACACAACAATGCAATGATAATAATATAAATACTAACATCTCAATCCATTTTATTCATTATACTGGTTGTTACTGTAAGAAACTCAGCAGTTGTTAGCATAGGATAGACCAGGCAATGTCGGATGAGATCTTTACCCTCGCCAGAAACATGGCGTGACATACAGTAATCTCTTAGAACTGGCAGGTTAAAGATGATGAAATTGAAAGGACTTAATGAATAAGTAAAATGAATGTTACTGAGGCCCTCTACTCCTTTGCTATCCCTCTACTCCTTTGCTATCCAAGATGGCTATGTAGACTGAGAGATACGCAGGTCATGAGTCTACGGAATGCCAAGTCAGCTTTTGTAATCCATTTACAGGGTATGGGCGTTATTGGTCTTCCTCAACTATCCTCAAGATGGTGGTAGTGAGCTGCGGTATTACAGCACTGCAGTCATTCTAGCGAAGTACTCCCTCAGGGCTGTTGAATAAGCAATTCCAGGATGTAGACTTAATGACAGTGAAGAATCAGGAGAGAAATCAAGAGTTAAATCAGTGATACCTTGTCAAGTCAGGATAATGTGAGACATAAAGGAACTTGTGCTCATTTGTGCTTCCCTTGTATCTGTTGCCCATGTCTTTCTTGACAGCATTGGCCATGAATTGAGGAGGTACCGCAATAGTAACCTTGGTAAATAACCTTTACCATTCAGGATATGTGCTCAGGAATGATAATGGAATCTCTACTAAAACGTGTTAGGTAACATCATAAATTGCGAGAAGCCTTACTGGCAGTGCTGCCCTGCTGCGAATGATGTGAACTGCTGCCGTCCTGGTACTGCTCGCTGCTAGGTCAGGAATCTGGCATTCCCTCAGCAATGAATTACTCCTTGTAGGGAAGCTGCCTGTGAGACCTACTGTTGGGATGTACTGGTGTGACCAGAACATATTGTTGGTGCCCAAATCTGGGATTTGGGAATACACATTGCTGAGTTGAGGTTCTTGCTGGGGAAAGTGGTGGCCATTGTCTGGTCCATCACAGGTATCAACCTCCCCGGCATCAAATATATTTGCAAGGAGGCAGCCAATGTCATCAAAAACCCACAGCATCATGGCCATGCTCTCATCTCACTGCTCCCATAGGGAGCTGAGAACTGTCATCTCCAGGTTCAAGAGCAGCCTCTGCCTATCAGCCATCAACCCTTTGAACTACCCTGCACAATCCATCCACAATCCTACCTTAGCACTGAACTACAATGGACTTTGTAGGATCCACAGCATACTTTAATTTAACTACCATACTTCGGTATAACTGCTAATTTATTTTTTATGTATTAGTCCTGTAGCTTGCAAACTGTTTAACTCCTTCCTATTCTGTTGTGGGGTAGACCAAGACTGACCACCCCCCCCTAAATCTTTGTACATCCCCAAACCTTTCCACTAATCACTTTCATTGATGTTTCATGTATTTTGTGTTTTTATGACTGTTCAGATCAAATTCCTTCCTGGGAAATCTGATCCGTTAATATGCCTCGACCCGAAATGTCACCTATTCCTTCGCTCCATGGATGCTTCCTCACCCGCTGAGTTCCTCCAGCATTTTTTGTCTATCTTCGATTTTTCCAGCATCTGCAGTTCTTTCTTATATGCCGATTAATCTTCAGTAAGTAAGGATTTCATTGTTCCAATCCCGATGCATATGACAATGAAACACTCTTAACTCTTGACACACAGCACCTGTTCTGTGCTGATTATGACCCACTGGATAAGATGGAATTTGCTATGTGTTACCATAGAAAAATCTTCCAGCTGGGAACCAACCAAACAAAGGCAGCAGGAGATTGCAGCTTCCGCCACTGATGTACTCCAGGCATCCTGTTATGCTGTAACGGCCACACTTGCAGGCTGTAGCCCACACATCTCAGAGCTGAGAGGCCACAGCAGTCAGCCTACCCTCATAGGCAGCACTTCCACTCCAAGCCCCAACAAATTCATTGCTGAGGGACGGTCAGTGAAGGGCAGGGGTTAGCATCAGGTTTCTGGGGCACAGTAGGCAGATCGAGCAGTATGAGGGAGGAGTACGTACCTGTGAGTGTTCAGGCTCTAGATCCAAAAGTACAATAACAAATCAACACTTTGCGGGGCAATATTCAGCGACTGTCTTGAGGAGAAAGATGAACTATTGGCAGTTAGTCAAAGAAAAGTCAGGAGAATAGTGACTGAATGGTACTGATATTGAGGGAGTTTCATTAAAATGGAGGCCACTGTCTCATATGTTCTGCTGTAGACATTTTTTCAATGACAGTGGCAGGACATGAGTCAATCTCAGTTGTGCTATATAAAAAGGTAGTCTGTTCTGCCATGAAATGTAACTATAGGAATTGGTAGATGAAACGAGTGCTCAACAATGAACTCACAACTGCAAAGTACCCACTGTACGTCTCTAAAGTGATTCAATGTTGATAGGATAAGGGGAGATAGCTGACTTTAAGGAAGAATTTGAAGAATTTAAGAATTTGCTCTAGGTCATACTTGTGTCAGCTGAAGCAATGATGTGGAGATCAGTTACCACATATTTTGTACAGAGGCCCCATTGTCACTATAGAAGGGGTCAAAATTAAACACAACTTGGCATTAACCAACATCAGTTCTTACCGCTGTTTGAAGTCGGCATAAAATACTCTGTTTGGATAACCTTTACGGCAAATACGGATTCCCTCCAGCACACCATTACAACGAAGTTGGTGGAGGACCAAAAATGGGTCCATTGAACCTGCGGAATGGACAACATTATCATCACAGCCAACAAAAGCCCATCATGTAAATGGAAGCATCATCTTTAGGAGGAGTTTCATTCAGGATCACTTAATTTAGGCCCTTTCCAAATGTCACATGTAATTAGAGGTATCACCTCTCCAAATCCTGCCACTAAAGGGAATGCCAGACATAATTAATCTTTGGAATTCACCATCCAAGAGTGCTGTGCAGGCTCAGGTCGCTGAATATATTCAAGAGCAAGAGCTATAGATTTTTTTAAAGGACTAAGGGAAAAAAGTTGTTCGGCACGGACTTGTAGGGCCGAGATGGCCTGTTTCCGTGCAGTAATTGTTATATGTTATATGGTTAAGGGAAATGGGGTAGTGCAGGAAAGTGGCAGTGTGCTACAAAATCAGCTGTGATCTTAATAAACCTTGAGTCTTTGCCATGATTTCACTAACATAGGCCTGCATTTAGGCTTCATATTACACACTGACAACATTAAACTCAGAATACAACTTTATGGTGCTGGAAACAAGTTGCCTACCTGGAATTTTGGTTTCATTGGGAATAATACAACGCACAAAGTGAGGCTGTGTTGATCGCAAGTTAGCCATCAGCTTGTTGAGGTTTTCCTGAGGCAATTAAGAAATAATCGTTAGCCTGACTCTTTCTGAAGCCGTGGCACACTATTAGCAAATATTGTATGATTCCATTGTTAATAACCAGCCCTTGTGATAAATAATTAAAGTATCCCCCCCAAACTCACATTGTTGACTCGAATCATGAACCTCAAGTCTACTGAAGTTGTGATTTCAGCAATGTGTGCTCTGGGCAGATATTCCCTCCAGTTATCTGGGAATTCCACCATGTCAGTCGTTGGCGGTTCTGGACACACACATAGACCATACCAGGGAAGGACTGCAGATTTCCTCCTTATGAGCATTTGTGTGCCACGTGGTTTATTCCACAATCTGGTAGTTTCTTGCTCATTAATCCCGAGACTAACTATTCTTTTTAAAATTCCGAATTAATAACAGATTTGAATTTCACTGCTGCTATGGTGGGATTTGAAGTCAGGTCTCTGCATTACTGTTCCCAGCATCTGGTTTGGTAATTTAATCAGTTTACCACCACCATATCCTCTAGTTAAAAGGCATGGTTAAAGGCACCCATTGCCAGTCAATAAGGGACTTCCTCTGGTCATTGGAGGTTCACACCTGCCCAAAGCTGATTCCCTCCATTTAACAGAGGATAGCCATTGGGATTCTCAAATAATTACCTCTTTTTGTCAGCAATTCCTTCTGACATGAGGTGACATTGAGGCATTTGGAGGGATATTAACTAGTACCTCAGGTTTTGGGCGACTGCTTTGGTGACACTGCTAACCTTGCGCATGAGCTCTTTTCCAGTTTTAGTTCTTTCTCCATACTTACCACTTTCTACTCTTCAGCAGATTGTGAGTAAAAGATAGCACAGACTTAAAGTGATGTTCATTCATAAATCAGCTAAACATCACTGCAAGTCTTAACCACCTTGATCTCCTTGACAGGTCAGAAAGAAATCACATGATCAGTTCGGATATAGGAAACTACTGGGCCATTTCATCTCAGCCATCCAGAAACCTATCAGCCCTAAACAGCATACTCCCACTGAGCCAAATCCCTCCGTAAAGCCTAAACAAACAGGTAATGATGGGAGATAGACACAAAATGCTGGACCAACTCAGTGGGATAGGCAGCATTTCTGGAGAGAAGGAATGAATGACGTTTCAGGTCAAGAACCTTGTTCAGACTGATGCCAGGGGAGTACACGGTACAGAGATAAAATGTAGTCGGAAACAGAAAACTGGTGGGAGAACTGGGAAGGGGGAGGGGATGGAGAGAGAGTGAACGCAAGGGCTACTTGAAGTAAGAGATGTCAATGTTCGTACCGCTGGGGTGTAAGCTACCCAAGCGAAATATGAGGTGCTGTTCCTTTAATTTGCGCTAGGCCTCACTCTGACAATGGAGGAGGCCCAGGACAGAAAGGTCAGATTGGGAATGGGAGGGGAAGTTAAAGTGTTGAACATCGGGGAGATCAGGTAGGTTTAGGCAGACTCAGCAGAGGTGTTCAGCGAAACGATCACCGAGCCTGCGCTTGGTCTCGTCGATATACAGGAGTCGACACCTGGAACAGCGGATACAGTAGACTAGGTAGGAGGAGGTGCAAGTGAACCTATGCCTCACCCGATAAGACTGTCGGGGTCCTTGGATGGAGTCGACGGGAGAGGTAGAGGGACAGATGTTGCATCTCCTGCAGTTGCAGGGGAAAGTAACTGGGGAGGGATGGTTTGGAAGGGAAGGGACGAGTTGACCAGCAAGTTGCGGAGGGAACGGTCTCTGCAGAAAGCAGAATGGTGTGGTGATGGGAAGATGGAGTGGGAGTTTTTACCACTTAGGTGTAAGCTACCCAAGCGAACGATGCGATCAATTTAAAAAATGCCTACTCCTCTTCTCTCCTTCAGAAATATTGACTACATTCCATGGATGATTATGTGCTGACTAAACAGTTTTACGGGGTATGCAGCTGTGAATTCAGAAATGGCAAACTGCTAGCTCTTTGTAGGCACAAACAATATCATGGATCAAGCACTTAGAGAATAGAACTTTTTTCAAGTGTAAAACAACCAATTTACTATAAAGGAAACATCTAATGTATAGGCTGCCTCCTGTACCCCTGCCAGAACTCAACTTAATTAATTTCAAGGAAACATTCATCATTCCAGTCCCCAAGAAGTGACCTATCTCAATAACTATCACCCAGTAGCTCTAACATTGACCAAAATGAAAGATTGGTTATGGCTCGCATTTGCACTTGTCTTCCGGACAATCTAGATCTCCTCCAATTAGCGCACAGGGAAAAGAGGTCAATGAAGGATGCCATCCCCCTTGCACCACATACAGGCCTGCAGCACCTTGACAATATATACACCTGTGTCAGGATGCTATTCATTTACTACAGCTCAGCCTTCAACACTGTAATATCGAATAAATTCATCTCTAAAGTCATGGCCTTGGGGCCTCCATGTTTAACTAGCTACTGGACTTCTTGACCGGCATACCCAGTTGGTTAGAACTCTCATAACGTGTCCACTTGATTTTTTTTTTCATTACTTCAGATTGTATTTGTACATTTGCACCATTCTGTTATTGTGCACTCATTGTTATATTTATTGTTGTATCAATCATCACAGTGTACTGTGCACTCTGTGAGTTTCATGTGAACAAGCAATGTCATTGCCCCTGGTTTGTTAACAATAACATAATCTGGATTTGAACTTCGCAATCATGCTTTAAAACCTGTTTTACATACAGGCCATCCCCAGGTAATGAACATGTTCTGTTTTTACCGACATTCACAGGTCATTTTGTCCACGTCGGAAAATATACCCAAATCATATGATTATACTAACCATGTTGCTACAATGTTGTCATGAATCAAACCACATAAGACAGATAAGAATGAACCATACTACAAGTGGACAGAGAGAGAGAGAGGATACTAAGTTGGGCCTGCGTCACCCATGAAGTATTGAGGAATTTCTAAACTGTAAAAATGTTAAATTGTTAGATGTAAGTGACTTTATATTTTTACAGACCAAACACAAAAAGTGTTGAATTTTATAAACAGTGCATTTTCTTCAGTGATACTAATTACAATTGCTCACAATTCCAGGCACTGAACATTTGATTATCTGTGTGGATATTGAAATTCAGTTTGAACTTTTTCAAATGTATGTCAGTGTCAAGAGAGAGTTAGAGTTAGATTTAGCTCTTACGGCTAAAAGAATCAAGGGATATGGGGAAAAAGCAGGAACAGGGTACTGATTTTAGATGATCAGCCTTGGCTCGAAGGGCTGAATAGCCTACTCCTGCACCTATTTTTCTATGTTTCCATGTCATTAACAGCTGGGGTGATCACAGTTTAAAATCTAAAATGGAATGTAATCAAATACTTACAAATTGTTCCGATTAGCAAAGGAGTGTATTGACAAATACTCAGGGATGGGATTTACCACCAACATGGACATAAGAGATTTGAACTGACCATACTTGGGGAAAATAGCATTTGTGTCTGGCTTGGGCACTTTGGATTGCAAGTAGAGTTGAATCTTACTTTATGCAATTGGGACACAGTCTGGAAAGAGGCAGCTTTCTTCCGCTTTTCCTTGGTTCCTGACTTGCTCTGCTCCTGGGCTAGAATAAAAGCAGAAAAGTTCAAACACTCAGCAGATGAGAATCAGTGGGGAAAAAACATGTATGACAGAAAATAGATCCACCGGGATATAGACTAGGTTAGAGGGTATTAGCTATAAGGAGAGTTGGACAAACTTGGATGTTTTTCTTCTCTGGAGCATCGGAAGATGTGGCTACTTTTTAAGAAAGGCGGGAGAGAGAAAACAGGGAATTATAGACCAGTTAGCCCGACATCAGTGGTGGGGAAGATGCTGGAGTCAATCATAAAAGATGAAACAGCAGCACATTTAGATAGCAGTAACAGGATCGGTCCGAGTCAGCATGGATTTACGAAGGGGAAATCATGCTTGAATAATCTTCTGGAATTTTTTGAGGATGTAACTAGGAAAATAAAACAAGGGAGAGCCAGTGGATGTAGTGTACCATTACAATATACATCAATGATTTAGATTAAGGGATTCAAAGTAACATTAGCAAATTTTCAAATGACACAAAGCTGGGTGGCAGTGTGGACTGTGAGGAGGATGCTTTGAGAATGCAAAGTAACATGGACAGATTGGGTGAGTGGGAAGATACATGGCAGATGCAGTTTAATGTGGATAAAAGTGAGGTTATCCACTTTGGTAGCAAAAACAGGAAGGCAGATTATTATCTAATTGGTGTTAAATTGGGAAAGTATTATCTAATTGGTGTTAAGATCAGCAAATTAATACATCCCGACCAAACAGGGTTTATCCCCAAACGGTATTAATTTTATAATCTGAGAAGATTATTTAATATTATATACTCCAATAGAATCCCTAATGCAGATCTAGCAATTATCTCGTTAGATGCTGAAAAAGCAGTTGACCAGGTAGAATGGCTATATTTATTTTCGGTGATGGAAAAATTTCAACTAGGAGAGAAGTACTGTACATGGGTTAAACTGTTATATTCTAATCCAACAGCTAGAATATTAACAAACAAAATGTTATCAACTAAATTTAATCTCTCTAGAGGCTGTAGACAAGGATGTTCACTATCCCCACTATTATTTGCTCTTGCAATCGAACCCAGCGTTAGAAACCATCCAGGAATATTTGGATACAATACTAGAGACACAAGGAATAAAATCTCCTTATATGCAGATGATGTACTAATATATATTACAAAGCTAGAAACTAGTATTCCAAACCTATTAAATCTAACAACTCAATTTGGTCAGTTTTCAGGATATAGAATTAATTGGAATAAAAGCTAAATCATGCCAATAACAAAATTCAATTTACATACAATACAACAATCCTCTTTTAAAATAGTTAAAGATAAATTTAAATACTTAGGAATCTATGTAACTATGTAACCTCTTTATTTCCCACTCTTACTGAATAAACTACATAAGAATATTCAATACTGGAAAACACTCCCCATTTCTATGCTTGGCAGAATTAATGCTATAAAAATGATTTTTTTTACCGCAACTGCTGTACCTACTTCAATTAATTCCAATATATATCCCAAAAGCTTTTTTCAAAAAAGTCGACTCCATTGTTACAAGTTTTGTCTGGGATTATAAGAATCATAGAATAAGTAAAAAACATTTATGTAAGTCAAAGATAAATGGAGGTTTGGCTTTGCCAAATTTCTTATTTTATTTTTGGGCAGTCCATATTAAAAACATGAATTTCTGGCTGGAAGAAATGGATCAACAACCAGATTGGTTAATGATGGAAAAGGAAGACTGTCTACCTTTTGAAATTGGACCGATCATATTTGCCCCCACAAAACTGCACAAAAAAACCTATAAAGAAAACCCCATAATACATAGTGGAATACGAATTTGGAAACAAATAAAAAAAGATTTAAAATTGAATAATATACCACTATGCCTTCCCATTATAAATAATCCTTTATTCAAATCATCCTTTATGGACAATGGTTTCACACAATGGAAAAATTATGGAATCAAAAATATAGGACATCTTCATGGGAAAGGCACTTTTCTTTCATTTCAAGTTACAACAGAATTATGGACTGCACTCAAATAATTTCTTCAGATATCTACAAATTAGAGATTATGTTAAATCTAATACACAAGTCTACAGGAGTAGGGAATCAGAAATTCTTGATGAATGTTTGAACAAGTATCCTAATACTGAAAAACTAATACCTTATATTTATAACACCCTACTAAACAACCAGGTACCACCGACCGAACCATATAGATACACATGGGAAAATGAAATAGGTCACCTTATAACGAAAGATATGTGGGACGAAAGTTTACAACAAATACATCAATGTTCGTTAAATGCCAGACATACTTTAATATAATTCAAGGTCTTACATAGACTACACTACTCTAAAAAAAAACTAAATAGAATCTTCCCACAAATCTCTCCTATTTGTGATAAATGTCTACATCTAGAGGCTAATTTAACACATACGTTTGCAAACTGTATAAAACTTAAACATTTCTGGACTGATATTTTTGAAATAACTTCAGAAGTTATTAATACAAAAGTGGACCCAGACACAAAATTAATAATACTTGGAATATCAGAACAAAGTTTAACACTCACAACAAACCAAAGAAATTTCCTCGACTACAGTATAATAATCGGGAAAAAATTAATATTAAAATTTTGGAAAGGCCCTACAACCCCCACAATTAAAATGTGGATTACGGAAATGTCGGAGACCCTATACTTAGAAAGAATTAGACTTGTCTTAATGGACCAAGAAGATCTTTTCGATAAAATCTGGGCTCCATTCATTAACTATCTGAAGGGATAGATTGGCACAGCACGAGGACCCAACTGAAACTTGAACTCAGGATCAGATGAAAAGCTATACTTTATAATCTACGAACCTATCTCCATTGACGTATTACATTCCACCTCCTTTGTTTTTCTGGGGGTTTTTTATTTTTTTTTTTATTTGTAACTTTCTACCCTCTTTTTCTATAAAAAATAAAAACACTAGAAGCAGAAGTAATTGATAATTGAAAATTTTAATAAAGTATGACTGATGTATATGAAAAGTCTTTTTACTATAATATGTAACTATACTTTATATGTAACTATACTTTATATGTAACTATACTTTATAATATGTCTACTTCTAATAAAAATATAAAAAAATAAATAAAAAAAAAGTTGGGAAAAGGGGAAGTACAACGGGATCGGGGGGTCCTTGCTCATCAGTCAATGAAAGTTAGCATGCAGGTACAGCTGGCAGTGAAGAAAGCGAATGGCATGTTGGCCTTCATAGCAAGAGGAGTTGAGTATAGGAGCATAGTGGTCCTTTTGCAGTTGTATAGGGCCCTAGTGAGACCACACCAGGAATATTGTGTGCAGTTTTGGTCCCCTAATTTGAAGAAGGACATTATTGCTATTGAGGGAGTGCAGCGTAGGTTTACAAGGTTAATTCCCGGGATGGCGGGACTGTCATATGCTGAGAGAATGAAACGGCTGGACTTGTATACTCTGGAATTTAGAAGAGTGAGAGGGTATCTTATTGAAACATATAAAATTATTAAGGGTTTGGACACGTTAGAGGCAGGAAACATGTTCCTGATGTTGGGGGAACCAGGGGCCACTGTTTAAGAATAAGGGGTAAGCCATTTAGAACGGAGAGGAAAGACTTTTTCACACAGAGAGTTGTGAGTCTGTGGAATTTTCTGCCTCACAGGTCGGTTCTCTGGATACTTTCAAGAGAGAGCTAGATAGGGCTCTTAAAGATAGTGGAGTCAGGGGATATGGGGAGAAGGCAGGTACAGATTGGAGATGATCAGCTATGTAGCGTTGTTACAAAACCTACCATCAGTGGCGCTCCAGATCTGCCTGTGCGTGCTATTCCAGAGGCTTGGGGGGGGGGGGGGGGGGGGGGGGGGGGGGGGGGGGGGGGGTTAATTTAACATATTATCTTGATTTTTGGTGTGGCTTCATTTTAATCTTATGATGCAAAAAATGTTATTTAGGCCCCGATACGAATCGGCCGTGTCTTGCCTGCCGATAGCGGCTTAAATCATGGCAGCGACCACATTCCAATCGATCACATTCCAGAAACATCCACTCTCAAGATGATCAAATTCATTATTTTTTTGCATAATCATGTCATAAGAACATCTAAATCATCTATATTTTGTGTTATTGTCTATCTATGATCAATATTTTCATACTAAACATCCACTACAGTTTTAGTCAGATGTATTGTGCAAAAAATAATGATTTAGATTATCGTGAGAGTGGATGTTTCTGGATTAATTTATGGGAATTAAACATTAAAATTCCTTCCACTTGGCATATGAATTCATTACAAAGTGAGATTTAAAAATCATGTTACATTGTGCATTCTTGTGTCAACGGGATCAGTTTGTTATTTGTTATTTGGATACTTCGGCTATTTAAAAATGTTAGCATTTTTTAAAGAAATGGATAGATGTTTAGATCTAGTAATTGAATTTAGATTAATTTAATTAATTAAATGAATTTAATTGATTTGATGAAACTGATGAATATGAATTTTTTGTTGGGTATTTACTATTTGTTTTAACGTTTAACTTTATCATTTCTACTTTTTTTTCTAAAACTGCAAATAATAACTTTTTTCTGTTAATGCTGTTCAGTGTTTTTTTTCTTTACATTTTAAACAGATGGCTCCGAAGAAGAAATGCAAAATTGTCAATCCAAATGCCCAGCAAAAGAGACTGATTTAGACAGCATTCGCAGAGATTATCCGAATTGGGACTACTGCAAATGTGATGATCTACAGGACATTCTTAATGGGAAAGTAGTGGGAAGAAAGGCAGGTCATGCATGGTTTGAAGAGTAAAAACCTGTAGTTTACAATGCCAAAATTGAAAAGTTGAGGAAAAACAATGTGTACAGAGTTGCTTATTGGTTACAATCTGAGGAGTATGATGATGCTACTGATTATGATATGCCAATGTACCAGCTAGCAACTGATAAGGTCTTTCTCCATAAAGACTTGGTCTTTTGCTAGAAATTGTAATTTCTTTACCTGTCTGTTATGGACTTACAGCCAATAATACAATAATATTAAAGTTCTGATCTTGAGAATATCACATTTTTGAATTTGCAAGGCGTCTGGGTGTTTATTACTGTTTCCGTCACAACGGTCAATTTTGTAATTAGCTAAAATTAGGTAGTTTTAACTAATTATATGCTTTAATTTCAGGTCATCCAAGTAAGATGTTTCATATTTTCAGATGTTTCAGATGTTTCAGAATGCTTCACTCTATAATAACTGAAAATTTCATTCAGTTCTCTTCATTTTTAAGAACGTTATGGGCTTTTATGTCAATTGACTGTCCTGGATCACAACTTTTGTGTTGTCAATGGAAAAGAAATAGGGGACAAGATGCTAATTTCCGAGTATGAAAATAACCATAACTTTTTTAATACTGAAGATATGAAAGTGAATTAGGTATCAAATGAAAGTTCTTTTTATGCTTTATCTGATGGGATAAATTATAGGCTTGATTATTAAAATCTCAAAATTTTGTAACATTCCTAATCCATGATCACATTGAATGGTGGTGCTGGCTCGAAGGGCCAAATGGCCTACTCCTGCACCTATTGTCTATTGTAATCGACGTTTATAAAACCCTGAGACGTTTAGATGGAGTAGATGGTTAGTTTTTTTCCAGGGTAGAAATGTCAAATACTAGAAGGCATGGCAATAAGATGAGAAGGGGAAAGCTTAAATGAGATAGGTGGGTTTGGCATTTTCTTGGCATAGAGTGGTAGGTTCTAGAACACACTGCCAGAGAAGTAGTGGAACCAGATGAGATAGCAATGTTTCATAGGGATTTAGAAAACCACATGAACAGGCAATGAATGGAGGTTTATATGGACTATGTTCTGGCAAGTGGGATCAGTTTCAATTGGCTTTATGGTCCTGTGTAGTACAATTCTATGTTATTTTATTTTCCAGTGGGAATTTTGACCAAACTGTCAATATAACGACAGATCTCCATTCCGGGCAATATACTGGTGAATGTAATAAAAAAGAACTGCAGGTGCTGGTTTATACCAAAGATAGAAACTAAATGCTAGAGTAACTCAGCGGGATAGGCAGCATTTCTGGAGAAAATGGATAGATGATGTTTTGAGTCATGACCCTTCTTCAGACCAAAAGTCACCTATCCATTTCAAAATGTGAATCCCGGCTATCTAGTTTCTCCGGAGATGCTGCCTGACCCGCTGTTACACCAGCATTTTATCTCTATCTTCAACATATTTGGCAAATCTCTCTATTGCTGAAGAAGGATCCCAATCAGAATCTCACCTATCCATGTTCTCCAGAGATGCTGCCTAACTCTTGAGTTACTCAGTATTTGAGTCTTTTTTTTGTACCAGCATCTTTAGTTCCCTGTTTCTACACTCCATTGCTACTACAAACTGGTGCCCAGAACTTTACATAATGTTCCAAGTTCGGCCTAACCAATGTGTTGTACAGCCTCAACATATTTTGTCCCAACTTTTACACCCAATGCCTCAGCCTTGAAAGACAAATATACCAAATGCCTTTTTCACTGCTCTTTCAAACTTCAAAAAAGGAAGCAGCCAAGTCTTCAAATGATGGCTTCCTCCAAGACATTTTTCGTACCTACACCCTGATTTTAGAGTCAGAAGAAAGGAAGTTGCAGGAGTGAAATATCCATGTGCCTCCTCTCCCTGTCATAGATTCAGTGATACAGCGTGGAAACAGGCCCTTCGGCCCAACTTGCCCACACTGGCCAACATATCCCAGCTACACTTATTCCATCTTCCTGTGTTTGGCTTCTATCCCTCCAATCGTCATTTCCATGTACCTGTCTAACTGTTTCTTGAATGTTGGGATAGTTCCTGCCTCAGCTACCTCCTCTGGCAGCTTGTTCCATACCCCCACCATCCTTTGTGTGAAAATGTTACCCCTCAGATTCCTATTACCCTTTTCACCTTCACCTTAAACCTATGTCCTCTTGTTCTCGATTAGCCTACTCTGGGTAGATGCACAGAGTCCCTTTCCCAATCTATTCCTCTCATGATTTTACACAGATAACCCTTCTGCGCTCCAAGGAAGAGAGTCCCAGTCCACTCAACCTCTCCCTATAGCTCAGAAACCTCTAGTCCTGGCAACATCCTCGTAAATCATCTCTGTAGCCTTTCCAGCTTGACAACATCTTTCCAATGACATGGTGCCCAGAACTAAACACAATACTTTAAATGCGGCCTCACCAATGTCTTATATAATTGCAACATGACCTCCCATACTCAATACTCTGACTGATAAGGCTGATGTGCCAAAAGCCTTTCTGATCACCTTATCTACCTATGACTCCACCTTCAAGGAACCATGCACCTGTACTCATAGATCTCTCTACTCTACAACACTACCCAGAGGCCTATCATTCACTGTGTAGGTCCTGCCCATGTTAGACTTCCCAAAATGCAACACCTCACATTTCTCTGTATTAAATTCCATCAACCCTTCCTCAGCCCAGCTGTCCAATCGGTTACGATCCTGCTGCAATTTTTCACAATCATCTTCACTATCTATTGTGCTATTATTAACACTATTATATCTATTATTATCACATTATATCACTACTATTCGCTTCTTGGTGGTTGTGATCATGGGTTTCAGAGTTGTTGCAAGAGTGCCCTGATATGATAAAACCTTGAAAACATTCACGCAAAGGCAGAAAAGTATCGTATAATCTCAGCCACCACGCATCTCCAACAACAGGAAAGTCTACACACCCACACTCAATGTGGTTACCATATCTCACACCATCAAAATCCTAGGACGTCCATTGACAATCAGTTAAAATGGATCAGTCTCCAAACAACTGCAGCTGCAACAGCAGGTCAAACAGCACGTGTCCAGCGGCAAGCAACTCGGCTCAGGGTTCCCAAAGTTTTTCAACCATCTACAAGATACAATTGTGGAGTGTGATGATATACTCTCCATTCACTTGGAAAAATGTGGCTCCCACAACACTTGGGAAATTCAATGGCAATCAGGACATTGTAGAGCAGGTGGAGGCTCCACCTTTCAACACAAGCACGGCAGATTGTGCATTTCAATACCTAGTTCCTATCTCCTCTCTATTTCTTTTGATCCCTTCAGCATTAAAACAAAATCTACATCTTCCTTGAATCTATTTAATGATGGGACAAAGCAATCGTCTTTACTGGCACCCCATCCACCATCCTAAACAATCACTTTCCTCCTGAACTTGCACATTGTGGCTGCAATTCCTACTATTCATGAAACAAACTAGTTACTTGCTTAGGGTATTCTTACAACAAGTTCCAAACCCATGATCACAACCACCAAGAGGGACTTGGCGAGGAGGCACATGGGTAGTCCACACCTGCAACTTCCTCTATCTGACTTTGAAACCAGGGTGTGTGGTACGAATAAGAGGCCATCATTTGAAGTCAGGACTTTTGAGGCAAAGGAACATAATATTGAACAGCTTCTTGCACTGGGATGTACATGCATAGGTTCAGATAATAACAAGTTGAAGATAAATTTACCTGCTTCAGCATTGATATAATTTTCATACAATGCTGCCAACAACTTGTTGGAGGATTTCTGAAAGAGTGCCACCACCGTCTCATTCAGTGGGTCCTTGTTTTTATCAAGCCACCCAACAATGTTATACGGAACCTGCAGGAAACCGGAATTAGTCTCAGCCTTTAACATCCCTGGAGACAGACATCCAACAGCAAATCAATGTACCCAATTAGAATCAGACAAAAAAATGAGTTGACTCTAACACCACATCTGCTCAATCACACACTTAATAATCTTGCTTACAGTTCATAGAGTCACAGGTACATACAGCAGACAGGTATTTTGGCCCAGCATATTCATGCTGACCATCATAGACTTATCTACACTCATCCCATTTACCAGCACCTGGTCCATCAGTCTTAGGTGCCTAGCGGTTTCATGTGATGTCCAAATGCTTTTTAAATAATACAAGTCTCTATTCCAAAATTTATGCTCACTTAATTTAGAAAACATTGCTATGGAGAAATGTTTTCTACTATCTATTCTTATCTATACCCCTCATAATTTTGAATACCACTGTCAGGTCCTCATTCAATCTCTTCCACTCTGGGGAAAACAAAATGAGCCTCAAAACTGAAATGCTCATCCCACATGGACAATTTAGATTTTTTTCTGAAATCCTGTGCACTGTGATGTTTTGTGTCCCCCTCTTTGCTCTCCTAATTTATTTTACATGTACCCCCACATTTTCTATTGTCTCTAGTTATCTGCATTTGCTCTATGCTTCCTTTTTGATCTTTATCCCTCCACATCCAGAGTTCCTTGCTGTCTTTCTCTTGCACCCCTACAGCAACATATTGGCTCTGAATCCATTTGGCTCTTTTTTCCCCTCACTCATATACTATGACGCAGTAACGCGAGGCAATCACACATGTACATACTGACCAACTTACCACTCCAGCATAATGGACCAGCTCAAAGTGAGCTTCATATCTGCGTTTTTTGTCTGGCCGTGGTTTCTGCAGGTTGGGGGATTTGCCCAGATGATTGTCATACAGCTTTGCTTTGAATGACATGTCCGTGGCTTTTGGGAACATGCACTCCTCTTCAAGGATGGACAGGATTCCCATAGGCTGGTTCAAACACAAAACAGTTCATCAGGAATGGGCACAATTGGAACCTCAGAACTAATACATGTAATCATACGATCCTGCCCTCTTAAATGACAAATTCTACAGTATTTTATCTAGGATGTGACTCCATCCTGGAGCAGAACTTGATTGAGAGGTAAACATTTAGTGCATATACACACGCTATGCATCCCAATGGTTTCTATATCACATATAACAGTTGCAACACATCACTCTACCCTTCCATGCCACTAATTTAAAATATATTTTTCTAATTTAATCGCTTTATTTAATTTTGTTACTATCACCCCCACCTCATGGAAGTGCCTTTTTCACTATGCCCATATTTCACACATGCTGCATACAGAGGACAATGGGTGAAAACAACCAGTGCTTTTAGTTGGGATGACATGTTTATATTCCCAGCTAATGTCCGCTGAGTTACTGTTCAATTAAACAGTTCTGGACAGTTACTCAATTCCCTGGAGGGCTAAAAGCTACTTTTATATCGCTACAACAAGGCTCAGAGAGAACTTAATGAAAAACTAAAATATTTTCGATACATCTTAAGTTTAAATTTAAAACACCGCCTTGTTTATCAAAGTCCACATCAGTAGATTGTAAGGAGCATCTAGCTGGAAGGAGTTGGAAAGCAGTGGAGAGGTTCAGGGATGAAATGGCAGAGCTTTATGGCTTGACACTGGAGGGTGGAGTGATTAAAATCAGAATTGCACAAGAAAACAAAATTGGAAAAGAGTGAGATCTCAGAGGGTGTCCGACTGGAGATTTCAGAGACAGGATGGAACATGTACACTTGAAAGATTACAAGACTGAGGTATATATACTGTAGATGAGGAAGGGCTAGGATCATGGATTTAGTATGAGTTAGGTTGTGAGGATGAAGCCTATGAAGAGGTCTGTAAATCAGATCAATTTTGTCAAGAGTGACAAAAATATGAATGCCTCATGTTCTTTCCCCAAGACCAAGCACATCTTTTGCATTTAAAGGAGATGAATTGTTTGTGCATGTTTTTACCTTCTCAATAAGATCAATGCAGGCCTGCAGATCCAGACCAAAGTCAATGAAGACCCATTCGATACCTTCCCTCTTGTACTCCTCCTGCTCCAGCACAAACATATGATGATTGAAAAACTGTTGCAGTTTCTCGTTGGTGAAGTTGATGCAGAGTTGTTCAAAGCTGTTATACTAGATCCATGGAAAGAGAGAGAGAGAGGGAAAATAATTTTTAAAAGGGATAAAGAAAATGAGGAATAAGGACAAGTGAATTGAAGAGTCCAGGAGAAAAAGGTTTAAACAGAAGAGAGGAAGGATTGGAGGAGGGACAAAGAATGAAGCAGAGAAAGACTGAGAGGGGATGGGAATAAAGTTAAGATAGAGAGGTCGAATGAAAGGAGAAAGGATAAAAATGTTAGATGGAGTGGGAGGGAGATTGTTGGCAGAGCTGGGGCACACAGGAAAGAAAGGGGAAAGGAAAATGGGTGAAGATAGACAGAGAAGTGAACCAGGTTCACCAGACTGATTCCTGGGATGTCAGGACTTTCATATGAAGAAAGGCTGGATAGACTCGGCTTGTACTCACTAGAATTTAGAAGATTGAGGGGGGATCATATAGAAACTTACAAAATTCTTAAGGGGTTGGACAGGCTAGATGCAGGAAGATTATTCCCGATGTTGGGGAAGTCCAAAACTAGGGGTCACAGTTTAAGGATAAGAAGGAAGACTTTTAAGACCGAGATGAGGAAATCATTTTTCACACAGAGAGTGGTGAATCTGTGGAATTCTCTGCCACAGAAGGTAGTTGAGGCCAGTTTATTGGCTATATTTAAGAGGGAGTTAGATGTGGCCCTTGTGGCTAAAGGGATCAGGGGGTATGGAGAGAAGGCAGGGATGGGATACCGAGTTGGATGATCAGCCATGATCGTATTGAATTGCGGTGCAGGCTCGAAGGGCCGAATGGCCCACTCCTGCACCTATTTTCTATGTTTCTATGTTTTCTATGAAAGAGTGTGAGAGAGAAAGAGTGGGAGAGCGATAAGCTGGGAAAAGAGAAAGCATTATAGTTAAACCATGTGTAGTCTATGATTGATGATCTCAAATACAGTGTATCATTCTGCAATTTACAACATTCGTCCTGTGCTACAGGCACATTGTTTGTTGCAAGTTTCCACACCCAGCTTAATCCAGGTTTATAGGTGAAGGAGGTTAAAGCACATCAGGGGATTTATCCATTGTTTCTCTCCTGGCATGCTAACTAGGAACTAGAACTTCCCCTAACCACACCCCTCCCTCCAAATTACCCACATCTGACTCATTCTGCTCCGAGTTCCTCATGATTTTTTCTTCCATTGATTCTTTCCCACCTCTCCCAGCAATCCACAACCACCTGGTCAATCTGCACATAGTTTGCAACATGGAGGATAGTCATTCACTCCAGTGCTTCTGTACTGATCATTTGTTACACCGTGGCCAACTTATAACCATATAACCATATAACAATTACAGCACGGAAACAGGCCATCTCGACCCTTCTAGTCCGTGCCGAACACATAATCTCCCTGAAGGAACTTCCTGAAGCTTTGCCAAGCTCATTTCAAAATCTTTGTTCAGTAGAGAAACAGTCCTTCCTGTGAGTCAGGTCTGTTATTGGTCGCAGTCTATGACCCACTACCTGGTACCATTCAACTTTCTACTAGGATAACTTTCGAGTGGTTGGACATTGAAAATCTTACTTCAAATATTTCAAAGCCTGCGATGTCCAGGACTCCAATGAAGAACTGCCTTGATAACTTTGTGTCCAACGTTTTATTGATTCGCAGAACTAGCCACTTAAACATTCGATCATAAGTAGCCTTTGCCAGCGCCCCTACAGAGTAGATGACCTGGAGGAGATAAAATCTTGTTTAATATACGCTGAATAGTTTTCAACAATGATCTTTGATGTATTCCAGAAACCCCTGAATTACTGCCTATTTTGCAACAACATCATTTTGATATAATTCAGATTCAGATTCAGATTCAACTTTAATTGTCATTGTCAGTGTACAGTACAGAAACAACGAAATGCAGTTAGCAACTCCTGGAAGAGCGACATAGAATATGATTTCAATAAATAAATCTATTTACATGCATACAGTCATAGTGTTTTTCCTGTGGGAGGAGTGTCCGGCGGGGGGGGGGGGGGTGATTGGCAGTCACCGAGGTACATTGTTGAGTAGTGTGACAGCCGCAGGGAAGAAGCTGTTCCTGGACCTGCTGGTCCTGCAATGGAGAGACCTGTAGCGCCTCCCGGATGGTAGGAGGGTAAACAGTCCATGGTTGGGGTGAGAGCAGTCCTTGGCGATGCTGAGCACCCTTCGCAGACAACGCTTGCTTTGGACAGACTCAATGGAGGGGAGCGAGGAACCTGTGATGCGTTGGGTAATTTTCACCACCCTCTGCAGTACTTTCCGGTCGGAGACAGAGCAGTTGCCATACCATACTGTGATACAGTTGGTAAGGATGCTCTCGATGGTGCAGCGGTAGAAGTTCACCAGAATCTGAGGAGACAGATGGACCTTCTTCAGTCTCCTCAGGAAGAAGAGACGCTGGTGAGCCTTCTTGATCAGAGTTGAGGAATTGTGGGTCCAAGAGGAGAGGTCATCAGAGATGTTGACCCCCAGGAACCTGAAGCTGGAAACACGTTCCACCTCCGTCCCGTTAATGTGGATGGGGGTGTGCGTGCCGCCCCTAGACTTCCTGAAGTCTACAATGAGCTCCTTGGTCTTCTTGGAGTTAAGGGCTAGGTTGTTGTCAGCGCACCATGCTGCTAGGAGCTGGACCTCCTCCCTCTAGGCCGACTCACCGTTGTATCATCTGCATACTTGATGACGGTGTTAGTACCATGTACAGGTGTGCAGTCGTAGGTGAAGAGGGAGTAGAGGAGGGGGCTCAGCACACAGCCCTGTGGAACGCCGGTGTTCAGGGTGAGGGTTGAAGAGGTGTGCTTGTCTAACCTAACAGACTGGGGTCCGTTGGTTAGAAAGTCTAGTATCCAGTTGCAGAGGGACGGGTCGATGCCCAGGTTACCGAGTTTGGTGATCAGTTTAGAGGGTATAATGGTGTTGAATGCTGAGCTGTAATCGATGAACAGCATTCTTACGTAAGTGTCTCTGTTGTCAAGGTGGGAGAGGGTGGAGTGAAGTGCCGTTGAGATGGCATCCTCCGTACTCCTGTTCTTGCAGTAGGCAAACTGATAGGGATCCAATGTGGGGGGTAGGCAGCCTTTGAGGTGTGCCAGGACCAGCCTCTCGAAGCACTTGGTGATGATGGGAGTAAGTGCAACTGGGCGGAAGTCGTTGAGGCTTGCCGCAGTGGAGTGTTTTGGCACCGGCACGATGGAGGTGGTTTTAAGGCACGTGGGGACAACTGCTTGGGCAAGTGACAGGTTGAAGATGTCAGTCCAGTCGTCTGTCAGCTGTGCAGCACAGGCCCTTAGTACGCGCCTGGGGATGCCGTCAGGGCCAGCAGCCTTAATTGCAAAATACCCCGAGGCATTTCTCAAAAACATCATCAAACAAAAAAAATAACCGTGAGCCAGCCAAAGAGATTAGGATTGATGACCAAGAGTCACTCACGCCTATTCTTCCAGCCACACTCACTCTTTTGAAGCATTCAGACATTTTGCAAAAATAAGAAATTGATGTGACAGAATTGTTCAGATTCTCCCTCAACTCACACTTCCAATATTCACACCACAAAGTCCATGCCCACATCACCAAAGCAAGGACTGACACCTGGTGAAGCCAGTAATTAAAAAAAACAATGCATCTTGCTGTAGTACCTGAGCAACCGTCTGCCCCTTGGTCACGTATTCATTTCCCACTTTGACCCTTGGGTGGGCGAGGCATTTCAGGAGATCGGCAGAACTGATCCCCATTAGGTATGCAGCCTTGTCTGCATCTGCAATGTAAAGGAGCAAAGTTACCTCAAGAACAATCATAAGAGAACCAAACAACTTCAAAGTTGACTTTCCCAGGCCAAAAGAATATATCGCTTAAGAGTCTGTCCCACTTACGTGTCCTTGGCACGCAAATTACGGGCACGCATGGGAATCGCATGGCCGCACCGGGCCAGTCCCACTGAGAAGGAATGGGTGACGTTTCGGGTCAAGACCCTTCTTTCAGACTGAAGAAGAGTCTTGACACCCATTCTATCTCTCCAGAGATGCTGCCGGTCCCGCTGAGTTACTCCTGCATTTTGTGTCCATCTTCAAATGACGTCACTCACTCCAGATGGCTGTGCGGGCGCATGAAATTGTGCGCTATCTTCGCGGGTCCGTCGCGCCTCAACGCGACCACGAGGTCGCGAAATTAGCGTACCAAGGACACGCAAGTGGGACAGGGGTTTTAATGACCACAGACAGGTGATTAAATAGGCATCAAGCATCAGCCAGTTTGTAGAATTAAAACAGGATCAAGATGAACTGGGGATGTGGGGCAGAGAATGGCAGATTTAACGTAACTCAGATAAGCATTTAACACAGGAAAGCTTTTTGGTAAGTAACATCAGGGTAGGACTTTCGCAGCAAATGCCAGGGCCCCATTGCGGGACTCGAGGGGAGTCTAAAACTATAGGGCAGAGATTTAAGGTAAGGGGTAAAGATTTAAGAGATTAAAGGGGCAGCTTTTTTTCACTGAGAAGATGGTCGAATGAGCTGCCACAGATAATGATGGGGGTGGGGGTACAATTACATAGAAACATAGAAAATAGGTGCAGGAGTAGGCTATTCGGCCCTTCGAGCCTGCACCGTCATGCAACATGATCATGGCTGATCATCCAACTCAATATCCCGTACCTGCCTTCTCTCCATACCCCCTGATCCCTCTAGCCACAAGGGCCACATCTAACTCCCTCTTAAATATAGCCAATGAACTGGCCTCAACTACCTTCTCTGGCAGAGAGTTCCAGAGATTCACCACAGTTTTTCTCATCTCGGTTCCAAAGGATTTCCCCTTTCTATCCTTAAGCTGTGACCCCTTGTCCTGGACTTCCCCAACATCGGAACCAACCTTCCTGCATCTAGCCTGTCCAATCCCTTAAGAATTTTGTAAGTTTCTATAAGATCCCCCCTCAATCTCCTAAATTCTAGCGAGTACAATCCGAGTCTATCCAGTCTTTCTTCATAAGAAAGTCCTGACATCCCAGGAATTAGTCTGGTGAACCTTCTCTGTACTCCCTCTATGGCCATAATGTCCTTCCTCAGATTTGGAGACCAAAACTGTACGCAATACTCCAGGTGTGGTCTCACCAAGACCCTGTACAACTGCAGCAGAACCTCCCTGCTCCTATACTCAAATTCTTTTGCTATGAATGCCAACATACCATTTGCTTTCTTTACTGCCTGCTGCACCTGCATGCCTACTTTCAATGACTGGTGTGCCATGACACCCAGGTCTCATTGCATCTCCCCATTACAAGACAGTTTAAAAAATAGTTTATCTTGTACATGGAAAGAAAAAAAATTAGAGGAATTCGGGCCAAATGTAGGCAAATGGAACTAGTGCAGGCAGACATCTTGCTCTTCTCGGAGAGAACTGGGAAGCTAGGCAGGGATATGCCAGTTCCAGTAGAGAGAACATTCTATCTATTGCCTTACTTTCTGTTCCATCTGATTCTGCCTGCTCTTCCCGTTGTCTCTGTTTGAACTTCATATTTCCAAAGTGCATGATCGCTCCCACTATCTTGTAGCAGCCGTACTTTTCATCCACTGTAAAGCCCAATATGTCCATGGCATGCTATTTAAAGGAAATTAAAAATAAGTAATTCTCCCTGGTTAATGTATTTACATGTCAGTCTCTGACCAGAGGCCGGTGCTCACGAGACAATGATTTGACTACTGCGATAACTATCCGTGCCGAAGCAAAAACACTTACATCAGTTCCCATTAGTTCTTCCCCATCGTCCATATTGTCCACTAAAACAACCCCTTGAGAACAATAGTGATAATCAAAGGGGTTGTTGCTCACCAGCAGCATATCTGGAAAAAGGAAACATCATCAGTGTCAAAGAGTGTCAAAGAGGAAATTCTAAAATTCTAAGGAATTCTAAGGCCGCATCCAGGTTACATTAAACTAATTCACATCCTACATGTGAATGGGTTCCCATTATATAACTGAATTCAAAAGGCCAACACACATAAATACATTTCCACAGAGACCTCTCTCTCTTGAACTCCCCGGTCAATTTGTCCCTTCCACCCAGACCACCCCCTCCTCTGGTACTTTCCCCAGCAACCGCAGGAAATGCTACACATGTCGCTTTACCTCCCCCCTCGACTCCATCCAAGGACCCAAGCAGTCTTTCCAGGTGAGGCAGAGGTTCACCTGCACCTCCTCCAACCTCATCTATTGCATCCGCTTTTCTAGGTGTCAGCTGCTCTACATCGGTGAGACCAAACGCAGGCTTGGCGATCGCTTCGCCCAACACCTCCCCTTGGTTTGCATTAACCAACCTGATCTCCCGGTGGCTCAGCACTTCAACTCCCCCTCCTATTCCGAATCCGACCTTTCTGTCCTGGGCCTCCTCCACCAGAGTGAGGCCCACCGCAAATTGGAGGAGTAGCACCTCATATTTCACTTGGGCAGTTTACACCCCAGCAGTATGAACATTGACTTCTCCAAATTCAGGTAGTCCTTGCTTTCTCCCTCCTTCCCCTCCCCTTCCCACCTCTCCCACAGCCCACTGTCTCCACCTCTTCCTTTCTTCGTCCCCCCCCTCCCCCCACCCCCACATCAGTCTGAAGAAGGGCCTCAGCCCGAAACTTCACCTATTCCTTTGCTCCATAGATGCTGCCTCACCCGCTGAGTTTCTCCAGCATTTATGTCTACCTTTGATTTTTCCAGCATCTGCAGTTCTTTCTTAAACACACATACATACGTTCATTCCAACAAACAGCTGAACTAGTGTCCTGTCACCACTTTTAGTAATTGTTATTTTTTATCAGTCTTGTGTGCTTTTGATGCAATTCATTATAAAACTGTGGAGATATAGTGATCATTTCAAGTGATTCTTGTGTATTTTCAGACGTAGACAATATCGAATAACAGAAAGCAGAACCTACTCGTTACTTAGACAGACTGTACAAAGCAGAGGACATTTCCCCAAAGCAATTACGTCAGAACTAAGCGTTGTCATCTCTTGAAATATGGATTTTGCTTCATCTGCTTTACTGATCTGAGGAATAGATTTCCACTTCCTGATACAATTAAGTTTGAGATAACTTTTTTACATCCACCTTAGTTCCAGCACAGGGCATAATAATCCATACGTCCAGAGGGCAAGACTATCAAAGGAGGGTTGATAAATTGCATTAAATATAAAGGTAGGTGGTACTGTAATGGGGAAAGTTTCCTACAGAAAGACTAATTGGCTAAAGGAGTGGATAAGAGTGCCTGGAAAACAGAGGTGAAATTATTTAAGATCCTATGCAGTGTGACAGCCCCTCCTTCACCTAGTTTCCTGTTGGTGGCATTGATAGAGTGGATGTGGAGAAAATGATTCCAGGAGTGGGAGAGTCTAGAATGAGAGCATACAGCCTCAGAAAAAAAGGATGTACCTTTGGAATGGATACGAGGAGGAATTTCTTTAGCCACCAGGCCGTGAATCCGTGGAATTCATTGCCACAGATAATGGTGGAGGCCAAGTCATTGGGCATTTTTAAAACAGCGATTGATAGGTTCTAGATTAGTATGGGCATCCAATGTTACAGGTAGAAGGCAGGAGAATGGGGTTGAGAAGGACAAATAGGTCAGCCATGATCAAAAGATAGAGCGGATTCGACGGGGCAAATGCCCTAATTCTGCTCCATTGTCTCATGAAAAGATGAAGAATATGCTTCAATGGTAGTTTCCTGATCATGAATTGCTCATCATTTCCTGATCAGCAATCCTACAGTAAAGAACGAGAGATGCCACGGGCTGCACTTTTGGTGTAGGATCATGTTGCTCTCCAAACTGCATTATTTTTAATAAGATTATACACAGTCCCTGAGACAAATCCAGGTAGGTTCACCACAAAGGTTTTGATGTGAGGGCACAGTCCCTCTTTAACCATATAACCATATAACAATTACAGCACGGAAACAGGCCATCTCGACCCTTCTAGTCCGTGCCGAACACGTATTCTCCCCCTAGTCCCATATACCTGCGCTCAGACCATAACCCTCCATTCCTTTCCCGTCCATATAACTATCCAATTTATTTTTAAATGATAAAAACGAACCTGCCTCCACCACCTTCACTGGAAGCTCATTCCACACAGCTACCACTCTCTGAGTAAAGAAGTTCCCCCTCATGTTACCCCTAAACTTCAGTCCCGTAATTCTCAAGTCATTTCTCCTTGTTTGAATCTTCCCTACTCTTTGGGCCAAACAACTTGCCTTTTTTTTTTACAATTTTCATTGAAATACAAAAATAGTAAAATCCTAGAGTGAAATATCTTGTCTGTCTGGCTGAGCCATTGCAATTGGTGTTTGAAACAAACTCTTCTGAGCAAAGGGAGAAGCCCAAAATGAGAAAAATCCTCAACATAAATAAATACATAATAAATACTGACATAAAAACAATAAATGTTGGAAGTACTCAGAAGGTCAAGCAGAGCTAATATTTTGTTTTCAAATGATCACTCCATTTAGGTTTCCTCAGATGCTGCCTCATTTACCTCAGATGCTGCTAAATTTTACCTGTATTTTATTTCATATTTTAATATTTAGAAATAAATCCAATCTGGTTAAATTTCCACTCACCAAAGAGCTCTGTTTTTTTGCCAGAAAAGATCTGATAATAAATGTGGTAACTCCTTTCACCAGGCTGCTGGAAAATCACCCTTGATTTTTCAAGGAGATCTGAAAGTCAAAGGTTAAAATTATGACACGTTAATATATGTTTGCTTTCTTACCAATCGAATGTTTAAGCTAAGAACAGTGAACAGCAAGGGACAGGCCCATTGGCCATGATGACGACCATGATATCAATTTAAACTAAACTTATTATTGAATAGATTCCATTCGACACAAGATGCTGGAGGTCTTGAAAATGATAACAGTAGATAAATCCATGGGATCTGCCAAAGTGTATCCTAGGATATTGTAGGAACCTAGGGAAGAAATTGTGGGTCCCCTGGTGAAGATATTTGTATCATCGATAACCACGGGTGAGATGCCAGAAAATTGGAGGCTGGCTAATGTTGTGCCTCTATTTAAGCGCAGCAAGGAAAAGCATAAGAACCACATCATTGGTGGGGAAGTTCTTGGAGGGGTTTCTGAGGGCAGGATCTACATCGACTGGTTTGGCATAATCAGCTTGTTTTGTGAGTGGAAACAGTGCTCAAAAGTTTGAATGTGTTTTTTAAAGAGGTGACCATGAAGATTGATGAGAGCAGTGTCGTAGATATTTTCTACGTGACTGCCAAGATGTTTGACAAGGTACTGCATGATAAGAGGCTGGTCAGGCACATCGGATCACATGAATCCAGGGCGAGCCAGATCACTGGATACAAAGTTGGATTGGAGATAGGGGATGGTTTTCAGATTGATGGCCTGTAAAAGTGGTGTTTCTCAAGGATCGGTGCTGATCAACTGTTACTTATTATTTGTATTCATAATTTGGATGTGAAAGTAGTTGGCATGGTTAATAAGTTTTGGATGCCATTAAAATTGTAATGGAGAAGGTTATCGAAGATTATGGTGGGATCTTTATCAACTGGGCAAATGGGTGGAGGAATGTTAGATGAAATTGAATTTACATAAATGAGAGGTGCTACATTTTGGTAAGACAATCAAGGGAAGAACTTGCACAATAAATGGTAGGACCCTGGGCAGTGTTGTAGAACAGAGTGACCCAAGGATGTACGTACATAGTTTCATGAAGGTGGCGACACAAGTGGCAGGATGGTAAAGAAAGCATTTGGAAGCTTGACTTCATTGGTCAGGTTATTGAGTACAGGAGCTGTACAAGATGTTTGTATGGTCTAATTTGGAGTGTTGGTTGCCACAGTGTTTGTTGCCCTGGTACAGCTAGGATATCATTTAATTGGAAAGGGTGCAAAAACTATTTTACTTGAATGTTACTGGGACTGGAGGATTTAAATTATAAGGAGAGGCTTTTTTAAATGGAGCGTGGGAGGCTGAGTTGTGACTTTATACAAGCCTATAAAATCATGAGGGGCATAGTTTAATTGTATCTTAGTTTAGTTACAGTGTGGAAACAGGCCCTTCGGCCCACCGAGTCCGTGCTGACCAGCAATCGCAGCACATTAACACTATCCTACACACACTGGGGACAATTTATATTTATAGCAAGCCAATTAACCTTTAAACCTGTACATCTTTAAAGTGTGGGAGGAAACCGGAGATCCCAGAGAAAACCCACGCGGGTCACGGGGGAGAACTTACAAACTCCGTACAGACAGAACCCGTAGTCAGAATGAACCCTGGTCTCTGGCGCTGTAAGGCAGCAACTCTACCAAAGGTGAATAGCTACAGTCTATTCCCTAGTGCATGAGAGACTAAAAACAGAATGTCGGAAGAATTCAGCAAGTCAAGCAACATCTGTTGAGGCATAAGCTGTGTTGACATTTTGGGTTGTGACCCTACATCGGGACTAAAGGAAGAGGAAAACCTGCCGGTATAGCAGGATGAGAGATGGTTAGGACAGAGGCTGGTAGGTGATAGGTGGAACCCAGATGGTGGACAAATAGAACCAGGTGGAGGAGGAGATGGGAAAGGTGAACAAAAGATGAACGCTCAGTGAACAGTTGAGTTTGTGGAAGGAGAATACCAAGGGTGTGCGTTACCTGAAGTTGGGAAATTGTCACCCGTCTACATACCTTTCTTCATTATAGAAGTTTTTTGTTTTTTTTAATTACCTATCCAGTTTCTCCAGATGCTGCCTGTCCCATTGAAATACTCCTGCATTTTGTGTCGAGCACCTTTCTTGTCTCTCTTTGTTTACCTTTACCCACCCCCTTCCCCACCTGGTTCAAGTTCCACCTAGCCTGCCTGTGTCCCATCCCTCACTCCTCAGCGCTGATGCAGGGTGTCGGCCCAGTAGGTTAACATACAACTTTTGCCTCCACAGATGATAGGATGGGACTCATGCAGATATTTCAGCTGATCAGCGTTGCCAACGTTTGGTAAGCAATGTCTGGCTGCATTAAATGGTGGCCATGCCCGGCTCCAAGCCTATAGCTGAATGTTGCAGCAAAGAATTATCTACACTTACAGATGTCAATGTCAGCTGACGCCAGCTTCCCCGTGGGACCAAAGTGGATCCGGATAAACTTCCCCTGCACAACAAGAAGATGCAGCATTGACACAGCTCGGTGAACTGTCTATTGTAGTTTAACATGCGCGGGAAGCTGACGCTCAATAATATACTCACAAAGCGAGAGGAGTTGTCATTCCGCAAGGTCTTGGCATTGCCAAAGGCCTCCATGGCCGGATTTGCTTCGATGATTTGGTCTTCCAGCGTCCCCTGGCAAACGAATAATGAGGCTGGTCAGGTGGATAGTGGGACCCGCAGCCCAGTCGTCACTAAGCCCTCCATCCGCCACCAGTCCTCTCCCACAAACCCGACCCGTGTTCCCTGGCAATTATACTGTTCGCCACAGTGGAGAGAGAACCAGCTCATCGTGGGCGGCAGAATGGGGCGAGGGAGCAGCCGCGTGGTTTATAACGGGCTGGGGCTGCATTCTCGCCGAAGAGGTTTACAACGCGTGTAGCTGTTGGCGGGATCGGTGGTGACTGGAGCGGCCGCCGCTGAGGCCCAGCCGGGGCTCGAGGCCCAGCCGGGACCCGGGCAGCGGCGCGTGGGAAGCGTTCAAATGGAGGGCGGTTAAACCCAGCGGCATCGCTTATGGCAGGAAATTAGAAACCGGGTGGAGGTAAAGTAAAATGTTTAAAAAAATCATCGTTATCAAGTGTTTGTTGAGGGAAGGAATATGTGTTGGTTAAAGCGGTGACATTGGTCATGGTGAGTGTTTGAGAGGTGGGGTCTCTCCATTATACTGCATCTGCCATCCATCCACTCACACACTCAACCTGTCCAAGTCACCCTGCAACCTCCTAGCATCCTCTTCGCAGTTCACACTGCCACCCAGCTTTGTGTCATCTGCAAATTTGCTGGTGTTACTTTTAATCCCATCATTAACATACATTGTAAATAGTTGTGGCCCCAGCACCGAGTCTTGCGGCACTCTCACTAGCCGCTGCCTGCCATTCTGACAGGGACTCGTTTATTCCTTCTCTTTGTTTCCTGTCTGCCAACCAATTCTCTATCTATGTCAATACCCTATCCCCAATACATTGTGCTCTAATTTTGCCCACTAATCTCCAGTGTGGGACTTTATTAAAGGCTTTCTGAAAGTCCAGATACACTACATCCACTGGCTCTCCTTCTCTTACTTGTCACATCCTCAAAAAATTCCAGAAGATTAGTCAAGCAAGATTTCCCCTTCATAAATCCATGCTGACTTGCGCTGTTATTACTAATTGCTAATTGGTCTATAATTCCCCGTTTTCTCTCCCGCTCCTTTTTTTTGAAAAGTGGGATAACATTAGCTACCCTCTAATCCACAGGAACTGATCCTGAATCTATAGAACATTGGAAAATGTTTTAAATTGGGGTTAGGCTCTTTGGAACGCCAAAGGCTGATGGGTGACTTTATGTAGGTTTATAAAATCATGAGGTGCGTAGATAGAATAGATACTCAGACTCTTTCGCAGGTCAGGTGTGACTAAATTGAAGGCACATTTAAAGTGATAGGGGAGAACTTGAAAAGCGATCTGTGGGGAGTTATTGCACACAAGAGTGGTAGGAGCTGCCAGAGTAGGTGGTTGAGACGGATGCAATGGCAATGTTTAAAAGGCATTTGGAAAGCTATTTGGTTAGGAAAGGCGTAGAGGGATATGGGCCTAACGTGGCTGTGTGGGATTAGTATGGATAGGGCATCATGGTCAGCATGGATGAGGAGGGTTGAAGGGCCCGTTTCCGTTAATCCTCTGCATCATCAAAGGTTGTTTATATATATTGTGTAGGTGTTTGGTGAGGTCATAACAAATTTTACAAAGATTTCTGGCATTATTGAGTGCCAGAAACTGCAGAATTCTGCTAAACCATTCAATTCTGTTTGTGGCAATATCCAAATGTTTGAGTGAAATGTGCTGATTTAACTATGTTATGAACAGTTTTCAACAATGGAGTCTGTCCTTACCTGGGGAGTACCACTAATGAGGGAGAGAACCTCTTTACCCCCTCTGCACCCTTCCCCTGGCACTGCAATATAAGTACACCTGATCTATGCATGGATTGAATGTTGAAGGAGGGTTTGCCCCCCCCTTTCCCACAATTTCCGGAGTTAACAATGCACACACAGAAATAACAGACAATGATGGTTGCACAGAAAATCTTACCCCAGTCCTGGTGGCTGGTTGGGACTTGGGGAAAGCAGAAAAAGAGAAAAATGAATAAATTGCTTCTGTTTAAAATTTTAACAATTATTTTGTCTGAAATGTTTCAATACTTTTGTTTTTGAAAATCACAAAAATTATTATTTAAAAAGTTTTGTTTTAAAGATGTATAAAAGAAGAAAAAGAAACTTTAGGGCAAAAACAAAATATTTACTTTATAATCTGTACAATCTGTAAACATTACTGCACATTAAAGTAAATCGGAGACAAAAAAAATGTTTTTAAAGAAAAAAGTAAAAATGGAGCATGAAAAAGTGAAGAGGTTTGAAAGAGTTGATCTTACGCCCTTCTTTCCACTTCCATCGCCCAAGGCAGCAACAATAGCAAAGTACTGAATAACACGTTTAGTGTTGACAGTTTTGCCAGCTCCAGACTCCCCGCTGGGCACCACCACAACCCAGAAAGGAAAAAAGTGAAAAAGTTAAACCCCAAAAAAAATCAAAATTGTGCCACAAAATATTCATATAATCAATAAAAATGTCAAACACAAAAAGAAAATATCCAGTTTTTTGAAAGAAGATTCTTGGGAATTAATATGTTTTGTGCTGAATGAGTTGAGTCTTTATATTTTGGAAGCTGTTGTAATGTAATGTTAACAATGTATGAACTTGATGCATAAATAGACAATCTGTCTGCTTTTCTATCTGTTCTGATTGTCTCTTTATCTTTCTTTGTCGCTGTTGTTTCTCTTTCTGGAGAGATGTTATCAGAAAGGGGATCTGGCTGTGGTGTTGAGATACACTACCTTTCTTTTCTACTACATTGGACGTGAGAATCACTCCAACATGGCTGGCTGCATGTTCAGCTGGCAAGTATTTTTGACCTGTTTGAGATCTGTTTAAAGACCATGTAAATCTGATTTTCTGATATGACCCTGATCTGGTTGTGCTCAGATGAGCCCCTCACTTTATACAAACTTAAGTCAACTTTTAGTTGTGCAATTTGAGCCTAGATGACATTCTTCTACAGCCATTGAATTTTGATTCCTTAATAACTGACATAAATCTCCAGGAATTACTTACAGTGACAAAGCAAAACTTATTAGAAATATCAATTACTCAATGTCCCTAGGCAATCACATCAGAATCAACATTGAATATAGTTTTCTGGTGAAGATGGGACAGGGAACCATGCCCAATTCTGTTTCAAATCCAGGCGGTGCATTTTATATTTCAATTTGTTCTTGTTACTTATAGATGAACAGGTAAGTGCTATATGGTCAAGGTGGAGTACACCACTGCCACTTTTGGTAGTAGCATGAAAGTACACAATAACAGGTTTACTTTGTTGATTTCCATTCCAAATGTCGGTAGAACTTTAGCACAAAAAATAAAATCCATAGTGTAAAGTATGATGCATTATCATATAATTAATATATATTAATTTGGTGTAACTGAGTGTTACAACCAGTTATTCACTGTGTTATTTTATTAAAATCCATAGTGTAAAGTATAATGCATTATCATATAATTAATATATATTAATTTGGTGTAACTGAGTGTTACAACCAGTTATTCACTGTGTTCTTTTATTATATTGACAGAAGTGTCACACTGTGATGTTAAATATCGAAAAGTCATTATCTTCATGTCAACACACAGCATGACATTAGATTAGATTAGATTAGATTCCTTTATTTGTCATTCAGACCTTTCAGTCTGAACAAAATTTTGTTGCCTGCAGTCATACATATAATAATAAATAACAAAACACACAATAAACACAAATTAACATCCACCACAGTGAGTTCACCAGGCACCTCCTCACTGTGATGGAGGCAAAAGTCTTAAAGTCACTGTCTCTTCCCTCCTTATTCTCCCTCTGCGCTGCGGTGATCCAGGCCTCCGTAGCCTAGCAGTCCGAATATGGATCCTCTGATCCATAGCCTAGCAGTCCAGATATTAACCAATTAGCCACAAGCAAATCAGTTACCTGGTAAAATTTAATCAAGGTTAATCTTGAGAAAGTATGAAGAGTTATTATTCATGCTTAGTTATCATTAATACTAATAAGTTGCAATGAATATGAATTTTATGAGGGCTGGCCATTGTGTTAGAAGTTGCATATAAAAGTTAAAAACTCACGTAATCAGCATTGATTGGTTCTCCCGATCTGAAAAAGGAATCGTAATTTATTAACTCTTCTTATCTGTTGTCTCCCTCTCACAGTCGGTAATACATGTGCCTGGGCCTGTTCCTAGGCTGTACTGTTCTACGTTCCGTATTTGATGAGAAATAAGAAGGAAACATTTGTCAGGTAGAGGCATTTGATATCAAATGAGTCCTTTGATGTTTTATTCCTTGAAGTATAGAAGGCTGAGAGCGAACTTAAGGTTATAAAATCATGAGGAGCACAGAAAAAGTGAATAGCCACCGTCTTTTCAGGGTAAGGGAGCCTTTAACTAAGCGAGCATATTTTTAAGGTGAGAGGGGATAAATGTAAGCGACGTGAGGGACAACTTTTACACACAGATGGTTGAGCCTTATGCAAGTGAAAGTGGCAGATGCAGATCAAATTACATTTAAAAGATATTTGGACAGGTGCTTGGATAGGAAAGGTTTAGGGGGATATGGGTCAGTCACAGATATGTGGGACAGTTTCAGAAGGTAACGTTCAGCATGGATGAGTTGGGCCGAAGGGTCTGTTTCCATACTGTCTAGCTCTATGGCTTAATTATTCAACTGCAGCCTAACCTAGATTTTGTACGACACAGGTCCCAAATCTTATACTGATTACTATGGCTGATAACGTCAAGAATGCCACATGCCTTCTTCACCAATTATATACCCGTGATGCCTCTTTCAAGGAACAATGTTTCTCTCTTGAACAACATACCTGGGATCTGTATGTCCTAGCCTGGTTTAACTTTCCAAAATCCAATACTTCTGCTTCACAAGGAGTAGTCAATGTGACTTTGTGCAAGGGAAATCCTATCTCACAACCTGATTGAGCTTTTTGAGGAGGTAACAATGAAAATTGGTGAAGGCAGGGTACATTTACATGGACCTCAGCAAAGCCTTTGACACAGTTTCACCCAGTGTGCTGGTCCAGAAGGTTAAGGCATGTAAGGTCTTGAGAGAATTAATAAGGTTAGTTTATTCAGAGAATTCAGTGATCCTACAAGACACTTGGGATTAAAATACATTTTGTAAACTGGATTCAAAATTGCCTTTGTGATAGAAGACAGAGCACAGTGGTTGAGAGGTGTTTTTTTGATTGCAAGTCTGTAACCAGTGGTATGAAGCGATGGATATAGATCAATTGGAATGTTGGAGGGAGCAGTGGCAAATGAAATGTAATCCAGGTAAGTATGAGATAATGGAACATCAAATACTAACAGGTCATGTCTAGTTAATGGCAGGGATCTCAGAGGTGTTGTATAAGGAACCTTGGGGTGCAAGTTCATAACTCCCTGAAAATTGCAACACATAGTGGATAGGTGAAGAAGGCATTCAGCATACTAGCTTTCATTGGCAAAATGACTAACTGTCAGAGTTGGGATGTCATGTTGTATCTGTACAAAACATTGGTCAGACCACATTTGGTGTACAGTTCCCATCACATGCTACATGAAAAATGTGGTAGCATTAGAAAAAGTGCAGAAGAGGTTCATCAATATGTTGCCTAGAATGGAGTGGTTTACTTACAAAGAGAGATGGGATAGGCTGCATATATTCTCACTGGAATGTAGAAGACCTTATAGAGATGTATAGGGTAAATAACACCATGCTCACAATAAATGTTCTGTTCAGGCGATTTGTCCACCTTTGCCCTGTGAGTTTTTCCAATATTTTATCTCTTATAATTGGGGTTTTGTAAGTTCCTCCCTGTTGTTTAAAAAGCTAGTCTGTTACCTTTGGAGCTTTTGCAGTTTCCTCCGCGGTGAAGACTGCTGCTGCCATTTCTTTGTTACCTGTTACTAATTCACCAGCTTCATTCTCTCAAAGTACCTCACCAACATGAAGTTGCAGATGGCAAATGTATTTAATTTAAATGCCACGGCAGCCATTGTGGCGTTCAAACGCATCATTCCATATCAAAGATCGGATGCAGGATACCAGCCTGGTAATTTGACCATTAATATTCCTTGCCCCTAATGGTTTTGTGGTGCATGATTCCACATATTCAGTGGCCTGGTATATCATTCTACTTACTCCGGACCATGTCATTGTAGGCATTGTCAGCAATCGAGTAAATGTGAGGTGGGGCCTCGGAGCGTCTCTTGCCCTTATATGCAGCAACAACTTGGGAATTGTACACAGGGAGCATTTTGTATGGATTCACGGTTACACAGAACAGCCCAGAGTAGGTCTGTCAAGAAGGAAAATGTAGAATTAGATAACGCTGCAAAATCCAGATTTCACAAAGACACAAAAAAATTCAGATGCCGAGATCTTCAATGATACTTCACTATCACATGTACCTAGGCACAGTTAAATGCTTTGTTTTGCATACAACCTGGTAAAATCATATAGCACACCACGCCTAAGCAATACACAAGTGTCATCACATATCTGGCACTGACAAAGTTACAAAAGTTCACCCAGGCGTCGCTGGTTTCCCCATGGCTCTCGGCGCCCCGCTGCCAGATTCCCCCCATTGTTCTCGGCGGGAGCAATAACAAAGTGCTGGAGGAATTTAGGGTCTGAAGATGGTTCTGACCCAAAATGTCATCTCTCCACTTCCTCCACAGACGCTGCCTGACCCACAGACTTCTTCCACACTTTGTTTTTGGCTATCATGAAATACACGCAGCACACATGGGCTGATTGCTTTTCACTTCATGGACCAAGGTTCAAAACACAATTTGTTTATCAGTTACATATTAACACAGCTTCTGTTGTGCTCATGGGATTTAAATGGTCCTTGTTTTCAGTGGAAATGGAGGATCTAAACTAGCCAACTTGCCTTGGTTCCTTGTGCCTTAATCTTCTGGACCTAGCCAAAGGTCTTACTAAAGTCCATGTAGAAACATCTATCTCACTACCCTATTCAAACTTCTCAGTTACCTCCTCAGTCACAGAGTGACACAGTGTGGAAACAGGCCATTCGGCCCAACCTGCCCGCACCCGCCAACATGTCACAGCTACACTAGTCCCACCTGCCTGTGCTTGGTCCATATCCCTCCAAACCTGTCCCATCCATGTACCTGTCTAACTGTTCCTTAAAAGGTGGGATAGCCCCAGCCTCATCGACATCCTATGGCAGCTTGTTCCATACACCCACCACCCTTTGTGTGAAAAAGTTACCCCTCAGATTCCTGTTAAATCTTTTCCCCTTCACCTTGAGCCTATGTCCTCTCATCCTCGAATCCCCTACTCTGGGCAAGAGACTGTGCTATTCCTCTCATGATTTTATACATTGTTTCCATACTGTATCTCTAAACTAAACTAAACCTCTTTAAGATCACCCCTCATCCTCCTGCGCTCCAAGGAATAGAGATTCAGCCTACTCAACCTCTCTCTATAGCTCACACCGTCTAGTTCTGGCAACATCCTCATATATCTTCTCTGATCCTATTCCAGCTTGACAATATCTTTCCTATAACATGGTGCCCATATAACATGAATATTCTAAATGCGGTCTCGCCAACATCTTTTACAACTGCAACATGACCTCCCAACTTCTATACTCAGTCAAATTAGCAAGGCAGGATTTCCCATGCACAAAGCCATGTTAACTATCACAAAACAGTCCCTGCCTTTTCAATGGAAATAAATTGTGTGATTTAGATTTTTTTTTAAAAATTCTTTACCATTGGCCATTGCTCACCTGACTACTGCCCCTCTTGATTAAAGAAACAACATTCGCAATTCTCCAGTGCTTAATAGCCATCTCGTTAATCTGTGTCCATCAGAAAAAGCAATCTTACCTCTCACCCCTACTTCTTTAGTTTGATTCAAGACTCTTTGCAATATAGTTGCTGGTTAACTTATTTTGATATTTTTTAATGGCAATACCTGCAAGCCCAGCCAGGAATATCCACATTCCAAGATTAAGTTTAAAAAATAAAGTCCGGAAGATTTTTTGGAAGATACTTTGTCACTGTCCTTGTTATCTTAAAGCATTGCCCCATATCTTTGTCCACCTGTCCACAAAGAGGCAGAGAGGGAGATGAACCTTTGACCTTCACTGCCATTGCTCCATTTTTCTCTGCTTAGTTCAATGTTTAACTGAGGAAGTTCTTACCGCGAGATCAATAATCTCATCATACAAATCCAGCCTTATTTAGAGTCAGAATTCTTTTAATCACTGCCTTACATAGATCATCCAGTTGCTGTAACGTCGGCGCAGGTTGGACAAGACCGATGCCTCATTCAGGTTTGTCAGCATGGCCATGTCTTCAAGCATGTCAAACTTTGGTGGATTCATCTGCTGGACATCGTCTTCTTTAACTTTTAATGTCTGAAGGAGAGATTAGGAGAAGCCAGAGACAGGTCAGATATTTATTATTGAGACCGGTTGCACATAAATGAGTTTATTCCCATTAAAGGCAAGAGGGCAGGCCACATGGCTAAACGGTGTACAATGAGAGTCACCTGTGGATGTTGGCAGCCCAAATGTACATCACAGTGTAAGCCAACAGAACATAAAACAAGTAATGCTATGGCCTTGTGGTAAATCAGTAAGGACATAATGAGAGGAGAGTTGAAGCAAGGTAATAATCATTATGTACTGAGGTGTTCACTGGTCTGGGGCAATGTTACTGAAGTCAAGGTTCAAAGATTGGGATGCATAGATTGATTATATGTTTGGTGGTTACACTATAGAGATGTTCAATGAATGTTGTCTATATTGACAGGTTCTGTGATTAGAGTCATTCAGTTGTCAGGGAATGGGAAGGGGTTCGTTAGATCACAGAATATGTGGATAGGGTCTGTCATATCAACGGTCAGACTGTGTGGATTGACTTAGTGGTTGGGGTATGTGGAGGGGTAAAAAGACTCAGTGGCAAGGAGGGAAAGTGGATGGAGCCTATGCTTAAGAGGACTACGACGGGAGTACGGGATTGGGAGCACGGTGATTCATTGGTCAATTCAGTTTATCGGGTAGTATGTTGAGTGGATGATCAGTTTTTGGAGGCTAATGGCTTCTCCCATTGCTGATGTCTTTCAGCAGTGTTTCTTTCAAAGTCTTAAGATGCAAGTCATTAATTTCTCCAATACCAGATCAAAAATAAGGGGAGGTGTACTATTGATTGGCAGTAGAATGGAAAGCATTAATTGTTCAAGGGTTATTTGCAAGATACGGACCATATGCAGACAATTGGATTAGTTTATGGTTGTACAGGCAAAAGTTCTGCACCTTTCTACGTTCTGTGAGTGAATTTATAGATCTGGTTGTGATTTGAGCCATTCATTCTCAGTTTTATCACTGGTTGGGGTTAATGTCTGGGGGTATTCACTGGTGAATGGGACTGTGAATTATCTCATTGGGCAGTGCTAATATGAATGAGTTCTAATATTTTGAGAGTGGGTTGAATGGTTTGGATGCATGTGGAAGGATTCAGCAGAAATGACTGTAGATGAGCTTGCCCGGTAGGGTAATCCTGCGACAATTGAGAGGGCCTGGGACTGTTGGAAAATCCCTGAACAGTAGACCCATGTCTGTCAGATAATCTTGTACAGAAGGACAGATGTGGAACAGCCGAATAATCCTTGAAAAGTGAAGTAAGCTCAGGATAATAAGGTGCATCTGAGGCAGTAGCTTGTCACATGGCCTTACGCGGGGGGTAACATTTTACCAATCAACCTCTCACTTACTTTGCCAGTCTTAGTTTCCACAGTGACCATGGAACCATCCCTTTCAAGAATCTCAGCCTCCATATAAGCCTCCTTTTCATCAGGAATCCAGCACCTTTTCTTGCCTAAAGATCAAAAATGCCGAAGCAAAAGTTAAATTTACATAATTCCTGAGGAAACCCATAAGATTAAAGTATACAAAGACCAAAGTGACCATGCCATGTGTGCTTATAGATTCTGAACCAGGCAGGTTAGGAATCTTTGTTACAAAACATTCATCATTAAATTAGTAAGCAGAGGCAGAGGTATAAAGGCAGGGACATTGTTCGAACCTCTGCAAGTCACACACTTGGTTTCACATGACCGTTATACCCATTTCTGGGCAATGCGCTCGGGAAAGCAAGACATGGGTAGATGCAAAGGAAATTGAATAGAATATTTGACAGTGAGTTGCTGTCACCTGGAACACACTGTCTGAATAGGCTGTGGAAACATGTTGGAAAGGATTTTTTATAAGAGATCGGGACAAATATTAAATGGGAAACAACATTGTGGGGTTGAGAGCGTGGCAGTAGGTTTAGTTGGAGGATTCTTTCACAATGGGCGTGGGGGCAATAGATGAATGCGTATGTACTCAATGTTTCTGCAGTTTAATAATTCAGTAAGGAAAGACTCAGGAAATGAGCAGCAACCGTCCTTCAACTTATCAGTGTAGACCTTGAAGATTTCAGCCCTGCCTGGGCAGTTATACAATAACGGGTGGGTTCTCATATTTGAGCAGACTACCAGCTCTCGGAGGAACCTGGGCAGTAAGGGCAGTGATGAGGGTGCTGGAACTGGCCACAAGACGAATGTTGTAAACACACCCAACATCAGACCACGCCACTGAATCAAGAATTACAACCGGTGTCTTGTTTCATTCTACAGACTCATTGGGTCATAGACAGCAAGGCATTGCACAGAGAATCAGAGATATTTCTTGGGCTGCATCATTTGGCTTGAGTTTGACGATGAGGGATAGATAAAATGTCACCCACAGTTGAATTGCAATTGGCAGCTTACCATCAAAGGCTATGGTTTGTAGAACCATTAATTCCTTATCACTTTTCCTCAGGAAAGAGGCAGCAGGTCCAAATTCTGACATGTCCTGCATGGTTGCGTTTGTATATTAACCAGGCAGCTCGATAAACAACCGGATACAGGCACAGAGTGATTAGAACTGTGGGGGGAAAGCACAAATCAGTCAGTACTATACTGCTTTTGTGCTATCTGGCTGGATTGGATTGCTGATGGCAAGTAGATAGCTACCACTTCACAGTCCAAATTTTTGTGTTTCTATTTTCCATTTCCTGTTGATTATTCACACATTCACTTGTATAACATGAACAGCATCCTTTCCTGGTTTCTCCTGTCAGAAAAATCAGCTCATTGTGCAAACTCCCTTCACTTCCCCACCAATGCTAGCTTACATTTAGTTATATCCAATGGTTCAATCAACGGTACACTATTGTCACTTGTACAAAAGTACAGTGAAATTCTTTATTGCATGCAATTCAGTAAACGTGTTACTATACATGAGCACTTCTAATATTCCGTACAAGTGTATAGGAATAGTACACTGAGAAAGTATACGGGACGTCAGTTTTTTGCGCCATTTTCGCGTCTCAGTTGTTATAAGTGCAGAGATCTTAACCTGGCCAGGAAAGCCCATTGTACTGGCAGTGTTGCAGGGTTTATCTAGCCAACCGTAGCCATTGGTGTTTTCTGCTACTGCTCCTGAGAAGTCTGAAGGGCCTGTCCCATTTACGCAATTACTTCGGTGACTTGCCGGCACCCGTCATAGTCGCATCGTGTTGCCGAAAATTTTCAACATGTTGAAAATGTTCAGCAACCTGCTGCAACTATGATGGGTGCCGGCAAGTTGCCGAAAAAAATTGTGCATGTGGGCCAAGCCCTTCACAATGATCAGACAGCACTGTTGAACTTGTACTCATCATTAACGTTAGACTTCCATCTGGGCTGTTAAATATCAATCTTGCCAGTCAATTTTTTGTTGTCTTTCGTTTCAAGATGAATAATTAGGTATGAACCTTTCTGGGAGACCTGTCTACCATGTGAATAAAGATTCTTACAATCGATCTATAGTCATTATTCCACAGCTCATCTCATTGGGGGGAATTCTTGCCCAAAGGCAAATGCTGCTTGAGTGGACAGGAACGTATCCTGTTCAAGGACCTGTTCCCTTGATCTAGTCTCAAGAATGGCAGGATCTGGTCACAGGTTCTCCAAGATCTCATTACAGTCCATTTGCCAAGTTTCTCTATAACCTGTTGCTAAAACCAAACAAGCCTCGAGCCTAATTTTAGGAATTGTTCACGTCAGCACAGATACGATAAGCCACAGTGGAATATTTCATGATTCTGGAAAAAGCGTGGACAAACTTTGAGTAATAAATCAATTCTCCACTATCTATCTCTGGAGAATCTTCATGTTTAATAACATCTTGAAGTCCAATGTAATACAATAAATCTTACAGATATTTCTTGAAGAGTTTCATTGTCAAACCTGAATCTAAAATAAATGGGTAAGTGTTTCCAGGTAATACAATCCTGGTGTTGGAAAAATAGATGAGATGAGGTCAAATAAAATAAATAAGGAAACAAGCACCAAGTATTCTTCTTATATAACCAAACCATATAGAAGCCCATAATACTGGAAACCCATAGTTAATGTTCCTGAAAACCTCAACAACTCCCTGCTGCAGACATAATTATCTTTTATTTGTCCCTTCAATTTCAAGTTTTTTAACCTGCCTCACATCCCTCCACACTCCTGTCATTATATCCCCAGTCACTTTGGCCCGTACTTAAACTCTGTGGATCTACTGTCCACTTTTAGCCTTGCCCTGGTTGAAAGTACTGGCGTCATTCGTCACTGACTATTGGCTCAACTGTGTTGCTTTATTGCCCTGCCCGCTTTGACTTCTGAACAGTTCTGATAAACCTTCTGGGAATTTGCAACACTTCAACTGCCTGCAAACAAAGTCAAATGGAAAGCATTTTTTGAGTTTTAAATTAACCAAGCTTACAGTTTATGGTTGGATTTTTAAATTGCAATTCTCAGTTAGTCGACCTAAAAACTTCTTTCAACTAATTATAGTCCAGTTGGAAACTAGTACTGAATTCCACAGGATGTATTAAACTCAAAACAAAAGTTATTAATATGATGTACATCACACTGTTAAACACTGAGATTATCTAGCAGATAGCCACAGTTTGACTGTGAAATTAAACCACTTTGCCTTGTCATTGATTACTTTTTCAGTGAATTCTCAACACAAAACTCTGCAACTTGCCAGTTTCTACTTTTGCAAGTATCACAGGCCAGATACTGTGCAAACCCCAGCTTTATAGAAATGAAATCAGATTCTGAGTCACTATGTATACGAGCCACACAAACCACCTGCCCTCTCCTGCCAGTTTGTGTACTCATCAAAAGCAATGCCTTTATCACATTCAAACATTATTGCAAAAGATCTATTTATCAAAATATGCAAATTAAAAGAATGCATCCTTTCCATGATTCTGCACTGTTTACAAATCTCTGTCCATCCCTCTGTACACAAAGTTAGTTAGTTACTGAATGCTGTGAGCAAGCATGCCATACTAACCTCCACTAATCAGCACTGATTGAGGTGAAGGGAACTTCAGCCTCTTTTATTCTGCTGTCAAGGTCAGTTTGACAGGAGAATGTGAGAAATCCCTTGTGTCGTTGGCCCACGAGCCCATTGGATCTGACAGTATCCTAGCCTTACCTAAAAGGCAATGCCCCTGAACTATCCACACACAGGTTCTATTTTTATTGTCGAATGCCAGCTATCTGAACAATGATGGATCATCCATTATTCTGGCAACACATTATTGGTTCTCTCCAATCTACCACACTGAAATCTCCATGCATTGTCCACTGAAAGCTACATTTTACAATAAACTTTTTGGTAGTAGCTGCCAAGAGCTCTGACTTTTATATTTCAAGGGAACGCATGTCTTTTCGTGATTGTACGTCATTCTGTATTCCAGTCTGTGTCGACTGAGTAGCAGGGATGAGATATAGGGTGTTCCTGGGGTTCTGGGGTAGTTAGACTATTCTTAGAGGTCCATGTCACACTGAGCAGAATCCCTCTGTTTATTATCTGCTTCATTTATGCAGGGTAGTATACTTGGTGCTTTGTTTAATTTGCTGTCTGATTAAAATGGGCTTGCACTAGACTTGATTTTCAGGCATTAAATAAAGATGAAGGCATTTTAGAGACCTATGGATATACCTACCTTTCCATTGTCCTTCAATATATAACAGTGGTTTGTAAATATCTGCAGGAGTTGTCACCTCAAAAAGGCAGCCAGCATCATCAGAAATCTACATCACTCTGGCCACACTCTCACTTCACTACTGCAATCGAGAAAGGTAACATCAAGATTCAGCACCCTCAGTTCCAGAGCCTTTCTGAATTATCCATTTTTCTGGACCAACAGAGGTCGCAATACATTCCTCTGCAAACACCCCCCCCCCCCCCCTTTTCTCTAAAGCACCATGGAGCTAGAAATAAAACTAATATAAAGTATAAACTGAATGTGAATGGAATTACCTGCCGACTCATCCCAGACTCCCACCGTCACCCCGGCTGTTTAAAACCCTGGCTTCCGACCCCACTCACAACTTGCAAGGTGCGCCCACCGCACAGTCTGGTGACACGGCTGCTGTTGCAGCTCAGTTGTAGCTCATCCTCATCTTGGGGTTCCTTCTCCTCTCACCTGCTGCTGTTTCCTGCTGTCGGCGGTGGCTTTGTCCACTCCATGTTCGACCGCCGCCACTTGCTTCGCCCATCACTCTATCCAGTCGGCCTCTTCATTATTTTGTCCAGATTATGGGGGGGGGGTTGGACTGAAAATTGGCGGAAAATCGATCTTCAACCTGTATGTGTGCATATACATAGAACTGTTTTTGTTGTTATTTATGGTGTTTATAGAATGCTATATTAACATCTCTATTATGTCCCATATCTGATCCAGCAATGATAATGGATGACAATGCAATGTGTTTCCAAGTCAAATGTTGTGCACCTTGAAGTGGAATGATACAGGTAGCGGTGTTTGCACCTATTGCTCTCGACCATCTAGGATGCAGAGGGTGTACTCCTGAAAAAATCGCGGTGAGCTTTCAGGATGCTATTTTGCGGAAGATAATGCTCCCGACATGCGCTGCTGGCAGGGAAATGAATGTTGAGAGGAATTGGATGTGGTTCTAGCTACGTGAGCTACATACTCATGGATAGCACTGAGCATCTTAAGAGTTGTTGAAACTATAATCATCCAATCACTTCAAAAAAGGGTCAGAAGTCCTGACCCAAAAGTCATCTGTCCATTACCTCCACAGATGCTGCCTGACCCACTGAGTTCCTCCAGCACTTTGTGTTGCCCAAGACTCCAGCAACAAGTTTTTTGTGTCACCATGTTCCGTCACTCTCACTTTTGTGTCTCCATATTCCGTGACTTGTGGTGTCAAGAGGTTCAGATTCAGATCAAATCAGTTTATTGTCAAATACACCAGGGTGCAATGAAATTCCATGTGCACATGAAGCTTAACGAGTAAACAGTACACACACAATATGATTAATGCAGCAATCCATGAGTATCCTGGGTAACGAGCATCAGGATACCAATCTGTAAACAATTATTTTAGCTACTTGTGTATATGGTTGGTCCAATCTCAACATCCTAGAACTGCTGGATGAAAGGTCATCGACCTATTAAATATGTTTCTTTCTTCATACCTGCTGAGTATTTCCAGCATTTTTATTTTTGTCAACCACAATATCTTCATCTTTAAAGTATATCTATTAATGGAAAGTTTTCACCTGGTTGCCCATTGATTTCAGTTTTACCAGGAATTCTTGATGCCACATTTAGTCAGAAGCTGCTTATGCCAAGAACAGTCACTCTCACCTCCCTTCTGGAACCCAGCTCTTTGGCTCTTATTAGGACCAACGTTTTGATGAGGCATGCAAGCTAAAGAGAGCATTGGAATGCAGCCCATTGGGCAATAGGAACAGGAGTAAACTGTTCAACCTCTCGAATTGTTCTGCAACTCAGTGATATTGTGATGATCCTGTATCACAGCTCTATCCACCACGCATGGCTTTAATTCCTTAGTGTCCTTGCCGAACATAAATCCATCAATTTCATATCTTATCTGATTAAATAAATAAGTATTGACGACTGTTTGTGAGAGGTTTGCAGTGAAGGGCTTACTTCACATGTCCACCAGGTTTTTCCGCATACAATTAACTCTCATGCTGATATAAATCTAGCTTATAAATTCCATACAAAATCTTAGAACACTAATCATGTCTTAGCACTCCCGCTCCAAGGGCTACCAACCTAATAAGTCAATTTACTTCACAATCAGACCTTAAAAGACATTTGGACAGGTACATAGATAGGGTAGGTTTAAAAGAATATGGCCAACCGAAGGAGGTGGGACTAGTATAGATGGGGCATGTTTGTCAACATGTTTCCACGCTGTCTGACTCCATGACCATTATGGCAGGGGAACCAAAGAAGCAAGACCAGGGTGGTAGGCACCCTTCGGGGCTTCTAGCAGGTGTACTGGGATCAATTGTTTCCCCAATAACCAATTTGTCTAGTTTGCATCTTTTTGCCTCATCCAGCAAAGCTTTGTTGCACCCACAAGTGACATTGTAGAAATGTGTAAAGCTCGGCCTTTCAAGCCTAATCAATCAGATTCTGATTTGTGGTTCCCAGTTATATTCTTGACTCTGTCTGCTTCATAATCATTAGTTAATCATGTGGGATCATGAGCTGCATGAAAAGAGGCAGAGACTAGGGACATTGTTTACTTTAGAGATACAGTGCAGAAACAGGCCCTTCGGCCCTCCGAGTCGGCGCCGACCAGCAATCCCCGCACACCAACGCTATCCTACACACACTAAGGACAATTTACAATTATACCAAGCCAACTCTACTGCTGCCCCACTGTGCTACCCCTCACATTGATTTGGTATTGGTTTATTATTGTAACGTGCAGAAATACAGTGAAAAACTTACTTTGCATACTATCCAGTTAAATCTTACTATACACGAGTACAATCAAGTTGTATACAAGTAAAGAGGGAGTGCAAAGAGAAAAATATCCGAGTACAAAATATTGTTTTACATGTGGCGTTACATACAGAGAAAACTTCATAAATGCTTCATAAGCACAACAAACACTGCAGTGTTGTGTCCATTTTGAGTCCGCCGATTTTACGAAGCATGTAAATATTGTAAAGAAGATGTCAAACTATTTCCCAGACTGGCCATTGGGATGAGGAATCTCAGTTACAGAGTTGGAATAAAACATAAGGCTTAAAGTAATTGACAACTTAATTCCTTGAAGGACAGAATATTAAGAGAAGGTGTGCGAGATGTATACAAGGTCATGATCGGTAGAGTGAGGGCAAACAGAGGGAAGCTGTTCGCAGTAGCTAAGGCTTCAAGCACCAGGGGTCACAGATTTAGAAACATAGAAAATAGGCGCAGGAGTAAGGTGATTAGCAAAATGTACATGATGAGCACACAAGATGTGTGTTTTGCTTTGAAACTCAAAGTCTTTCTTCTACCATACATTATTTGTTGGGACAGTATAGAACCAACTTTAATCTGCAACAAACCCTGTGCTGCCCCTGACCTGGGAGTATGTGATGGGTCAGTGCACATTCTGTACTATGTTCTGTATGTAAACAGTTTTTTTTTTAGTTGATGAGTTGGTTGGTGTGTAGATGAGGGTAAGAATCTCAGGGAATTGAGTGGAATGGGGTGGAAATAAATGGTGTGAGTGCAGGGTTGGGATGAATGGATGCTTGATGGCCGATGGCTTCTTTCTATGCTATGTGACCATGACATTTTACAACAGAATTCCAAAAGCTGCTGTATCTAACATGAGCTGTCTCTGCCATGAAGTTTGTGATAGGAACGATCTACTGTTTAAAATAAGGTGGATGCAGATTATTTTGTTACTTTCAAAGATAATAGATGTCAGGATTTCAAGAGTCATGTCTAATTGTTATATACTCTGATAATAGAACATTGCCAAACTGGGAAAATTAGATTTATGGGGCAGATCCACATAGAAGCAGCACAGACATGTTGGTCTGGATTGCCTCCTTCTGTGCTGCAACAACACTATGCTATTCTTCAACGTTAATCCCACAGGGTATTGGAGGTCTTTCTGAGTGACATCATAGGACAAGTTCCAGACAAGCTGTATATTTTCTGTTTGTTATTTTTATGGATCTGATGTGAGTTAATCTCAGCTCTGGCAGAACAAACAATGACCTTTGATAGAACAAAAGAGACAAATGTCCTTGTCGAAATCTTGTGAGTTTTAAAAATAGCCGAGTGAAGCAGCCACACAATCTCCTGCTGCTGGCCTCGCTGTAGATTATATCCAGAGCATGTTTTAATGACCCTGCCAAAGCGCTTTGCTGTTGACCGTAAAGCAAGAATACAGAGCCGGCCACAGAAAGCCCATCGATGCCTAGAAAATATCTGTTTTCAAGTATTTATCAATCTCTTTTCACATCTAAAATTATATAATATCACACACCATAAAGGGAAGGCCAGAAAACAATCGAGATTCGGGAGACCACAGACGCTGGGATTGAACAAAAAACAAACTGATGGAGGAACTCAGCGTATCAGGCAGAATCTGTGGAGAGAATAGACACATTATGTATGAAAGAACTGCTGATGCTGGTTTAAATCGAAGATAGACACAAGGTTTAAATCGAAGATAGACATAAAATGCTGGTGTAACTCAGTGGGACAGGCAGCATCTTTGGAGAGAAGAAATGGGTGTCGTTTTGGGTCAAGACCCTTCTTCAGACCGATTTCAGGGGAGTGGGTGGTACAGAAATAAAATGTAGTCGGAGACAGTAAGACAAGTAGGAGAACTGGGAAGGGGGAGGGGATGGAGAGAGAGGGAAAGTAAAGGCTACTCGAAATTAGAGAAGCCAATGTTCATACCACTGTGGTGTAAGGTACCCAAGTGAAATATGAAGTGTTGTTCCTCCAATTTGCGCTGAGCCTTACTCTGACAATGGAGGAGGCCCAGAACGGTAATAGATGTAAAAGAGACAAATGTCCTTGTCGAAATCTTGTGAGTTTTATAAATAACCAAGTGATGCAATCTATTAAATTATCTATTACATTTATTTAAACTACTAGTAATCTACTAAAACATCTATTACAAACCCACTGACTCCCATAGCTATCTAGACTACACTTCTTCCCACCCTGCTTCCTGTAAATCCCCTGCTCCCAATTCCTCCATCTAGGCTGCATTTGCACTCAGGTTCAGGTGTTCCAAACCAGGTCATCGGAGATGTCCTCATTCTGTAGGAATGGGGTTCCCCTCTTCCATTGTAGATGAGGCTCTCATTAGGGTCTCCTCCATATCCCGCAGCTCCCCCCATTTGTAACAAGGACAGAGTCGCCCTTGTCCTCACCTTCCACCCTATAAGCCATCGCCTACAGCACATAATCCTCCGATATTTTCGCCACCTCCAACGGGATCCCACTTCTAGCCACATCTTCCCATCTCCACCCCTTTCTGCTTTCCGCAGAGACCGTTCCCTCCGCAACTCCCTGGTCAACTCGTCCCTTCCCACCCTCCCCAGGCATTTTTTCCTTCAACCGCAGGAGATGCAACACCTGTCCCTATACCTTCTCCCTCGACCATCCAAGGACCCCAACATTCTTTTTAGGTGAGGCAGAGGTTCACTTGCACCTCCTCTAACCTCATCTACTGTACCCGCTGTTCCAGGTGTGGACTTCTGTATATCGGTGAGACCAAGAGCAGGATCGACGATCGGTTCACTGAACACCTTCACTCAGTCCGTCTAAACCTACCTGATCGAAGATAGACACAAAAAGCTGGAGTAACTCAGGGGACTGGCAGCATCTCTGAAGAGAAGGAATGGGTGACGTTTTAGGTCGAGACCCTTCTTCAGACTGGTTCAAACAAGAGATATAGATGGTGATGTGGAGAGATAAAGAACAATGAATGAAAGATATGCAAAATAGTTACGATGATCAAGGAAACAGCCCATTGTTAGCTGTAGGGTGAAGATGAGAAGCTAGTGCAACTTGGGTGGGGGAGGGATCGCCCAGTCTGCGTTTGGTCTACCTGATCTCCCGGTTGTTCAACACTTTAACTCCCCATCCCATTCCCACACTAACCTTTCCATCCTGAGCCTCCTCCATTGTCAGAGTGAGGCCCTGCGCCAATTGGAGGAACAGCACCTCATATTTCGCTTGGATAGTGTACATCCCATCGGTATGAATATTGACTTCTCTAACTTCCTTCTCCCCAGAGATGCTGCCTGTCCCGCTGAGTTACTCCAGCATTTTGTGTCTAACAGACAGATGATGTTCGGGTCGGATCCTTCTTCGGACTGACTGAAACCAATCATTCCATATTGAGTGATTCACCAATCTTTACTTTTGGGCAACACCAACTGGAAGTACACAGAAGCATAGCAAATATGAATCAGAGGAGAGGGAGGCAAACATTCCTTACAGCCAGGACCACCATTCAGTGTGATCATTTATCTATCCAGATATCTATCTCCTTTTAGATACCTGCAGTGACTTCAGCCCTGTGATGGAAATGTTCACAGATCCACCACCTTCTGACAGAAGAAAATTCTCCTCATCTGAGTCCTAACACAACACCACTTCTCATTACATGGCAACCAATCCAGGGTTGCGTGTTAGTGTCTTCATTGTACTAAAAGCTACATTATACACTATAGAATTTTAACTTCTACAGTATTCTTGTAAACACAAAATTCAACTTTACTTTTAATATGTAGGACAATATTTATCAGTGTCATGGAGTCATACAACACAGAAACAGTACATATTTATACTAATCTCACTTACTAGTACTTAGTCACTAGTGTACTATGCCTTGACAGTTCAAGTGCTTGTCTAGATGCTTGTTAGACATTGTGAGAGTATCTAGCCCCACCACTTTCTCGGCATCGCATTCCAGATTGTAGACCATCTCTGGTTGAAAATATTCCCCTCCAAATTACCAATAAGCTTCCTGCTCTTCACTTTAAACCTATGCCTTCTGGTCTAAGATACTTGTGCAATGCAAAAACATTTCTTACACTCTACCCTATCTGTGCCTCCTATAATTTTGTACATCTGTCAGGTTTCCCTCAATTTTCTCCACTCCAAGGAAAGTAAACCCAGCTCTCCTGTTTCTCCATATACTAAAACATTTCATCCCAGGCAACATCCTGGTGAATCTCCTCTGCAGCCTCTCCAATACAATGACGTCCTTCCTACAATGTGGTGACCACAACTGCATGCAGTACTCCAGCTGTGGCTTAACCAAAGTTATTTGTTCTGAGCGCTTGGGTCACCACTCATTGGAATATATTGAAGGAATTCTTCACCACATTTTGCCATCTTCAGCTGCTTCATCAATGACCTGATTCCCAAACTAAGATCAGATCTAGGGATGTTCTATGATGATTGCTTGATGTACAAATCAATGTTTAACCCCAGAGAGCGTGAAGTGGTCCACACCTGTGTGCAGCAGACCTATACAGCCTTCAGGGGTGGGCTGATAAATGGCAAGTAACATTCATGCCACAAAATAATGAGGCATTGATCATCAACAAATGAGCATGACCACTGCCAAGTTCCTTGGCATCAGTGTACTGAACCTGAGCTCATTGCTCATCAACAACTCAAAGCAAATGGGCTGTCCTGTGGTGAGTCATTCAATTCCTGGCAATCCAAAGCCTTTCCAGCAACTGTAAGGCACAAGTCAGGATGCGATGGAGTAGAGTCATAGAGCTTTACCACACGGAAACAGGCCCTTCAGCCCAACTCGTCCATGCTGATCAAATTGCCTAATTAGCTCATCTCACTTGCCCACACTTAACCTATATTCCTCAAAAGCTTTCCAGCCCCTGTTCTTCTCAAGTGTCTTTTAAATGTCCTAATTGTACCGGCCTCTACAACTTCCTCTGGCAGCTTATTCTATTTACATACTACCCTCTCCTGTGGAAACAGATGCCCCTCAGGTTCCTTTCAAATCTTTTCCCTCTCAACATAAACCAATGCCCTCTCATTTTAGACTATGGTTATTCACCGTATCTATGCCCTTCATGCTTTTATAAACCTCTATGAATCACCATTGCTGGAGGAAAAATGATCCAACCTATCCAGCTTTGTCTTACAACTTAAACCCTCCAGACTCGATAAAATCCCGTAATTTTCTTCACCCTTTCCAGTACTCTACACTTAAAAGTTTTGTCACATTCAGGACTAAAGCAGCTTTTTCAATTGGCAATCCATCTACCACCTACCACAGTAACTAAAGTATGTACCGCCTATGATGTACACAGCACTTTCCACACGTCTGACCCAACATGTAACACCATACCACCACTTGCCGGTACCCTTTCAAATGATTGACTACCGTTACTTGTAAATGTTCCCACATATTCATAGTGTGATACAGTGTGGAAACAGGCCCTTCGGCCCAACTTGCCCACCCCAGCCAACATGTCCCAGTTACACTAATCCCACCTGCCCGCGTTTGGTCCATATCCCTCCTGTCCTATCCATGTACCTGCCTAACTGATTCTTAAATGTTGGGATAGTCCCTGCCTCAACTACCTCCTCCGGCAGCTTGTTCCATACACCCACCACCCTTTGTGTGAAAATGTTATAAACAAGTCTTATACAACTGCAACATGACTCTCAACTTCTATTACTCAGTATTCTAACTGATAAAGCCAATGTGCCAAAAGCCTTTTTGTCCACCCTATCTGATTTCACCTTCAAGGAACCATGCACCTGCACTCCTACATCCCTCTGCTCTACACCACCCCCCAGAGCACTGCCATTCACTGTGTAGGAACTGCCCATGTTATACTTCCCAAAATGCAACATCTCACATTTCTCTGTAAAAAATTCCATCAACCATTCCTCAGCCCACCTGGCCAATCGATCAAGATCCTGCTGCATTTTTTCACAACCATCTTCACTATCTGCGAATCTACTCACTTTTGTATCATCAGCAAACTTGCTAATCTTGCCGCGTATGTTTTCATCCAAATCATTGATGTAGATGACAAACAATAACGGGCCCAGCACCGAACCCTGAGGCACGCCACTCGTCTCCAGTCGGAGAAGCAACATTCCACCATCACTCGCTGCTTCCTTCCATGAAGCTAATTTTTTATCCATTCAGCTATCTCTCCTTGGATCCCATGCAATCTAATCTTTCAGAGCAGCCTACCATGCGGAACCTTGGCAAATGCTTTGCTGAAGTCCATATATACAACATCTACAGCTCTGCCCTCATCGACCTTTTTGGACACGTCTTCAAAAAACTCAATCAGATTTGTGAGACATGACCTGCCTCGTACAAACCCATGCTGACTATCCCTAATCAAACCTTGTCCATCTAAATGCCTGTATATCCTATCCCTCACAATACACTCTCGTAACCTTCCAACTACAGACTACAACTAAGCTCACTGGCCTATAGTTCCCAGCATTTTCCCTGCAGCCCTTGAATAGAGCCACAACATTTGCCACCCTCCAGTCTTCCAGCACCTGTCCTGTATTTGAAGACGACTAATACATTTCAATCAGGGCTCCCACAATTTCCTCTCTGGTTTCCCACAATGTCCTCGGATATATCTGAGCAGGCCCGGGAGATTTGTCAACCTTCATACATGATGCTACCTTCAGCACCTCTTCGACCGTAACACTGACTGCTCTCAAGACGCCTCCATTCACTGCCCCAAGTTCCTGTGTCCTCCTGTCTTTCTCCTCTAAATACTCTCTCCTCTGTAAACACAGAAATACTCATTGTGGACCTTGCCCATCTCCTGTGGCTTCACCCATAGTTGACCGCTGAGGAGTCCCACTCTATCTCTAGTTACCCTTTTCCCCCTCATGTATTTATAAAATACATATAACCTCATTGGCTTTAAATATCGGGATTCACTCCTTAATAACATTCTGTGAGTAACTGCACTAGTATGAATATAGTGTTTTTAAAAAAGAGGATCATCACTATTTTCTATGGGGCAATTAAGCGTGTTCTTATAAATGCTTGCCTTCTCAACGATACACCACTAAAAAATAAATAAACAAGAGAGATCTTTGAGGGAGAACTACAGGTTTTGTAGTTTTTTTACACAATCCGCAAGCATTGCCATTTTTCATTTCACTGCACATCTCGTATGTGACTAATAAACTTGACTTGACTTGACCATGGGAGATGCAATTTTGAAAGGGCACTACAGTGTCAGAGGGGTCACTACACTGTTGGGGGTGGTGGACCAGTTCAGTGGAAGTGATTTACTGTCAGAGGATAGCACTGTGGGAGTAGTAGAACACAAAGTGCTGGAGCAACTCGGCACGTCGAGCATCATCTCTGGAGGACATGAATAGGTGAGTACCACAATGTCAGACAGGTAGCATCATTGGAGGGGCGAGACCGATGGAGTGCTACACTTTCAGAGGAACATTTCTAGGAAACAACAATAGTGTTGGAAGAGCAGACTGCGGGAAATGTCCTCGCTATTGCTATTCTTGCTATTGAGGGAGTGCAGCGTAGCTTCACGAGGTTAATTCCCAGGATGGCAGGACTGTCATATCTTGATAGAATGGAGCAACTGGGCTTGTATACTGGGCTTGAATTTAGAAGGATGAGAGGGAATCTTATTGAAACATATAAGATTATTAAGGGATTGGACACGCTAGAGGCAAGAAGCATGTTATCGATGTTGGGGAATTCCAGAACCAGAGGCCACAGCTTAAGAATAAGGGGTAAGCCATTTAGAATGGAGTTGAGGAAACACTTTTTTTACACAGAGAGTTGTGAATCTGTGGAATTCTCTGCCTCAGAAGGCAGTGGAGGCCAATATGTGGATGCTTTCAAGAGAGAGTTAGATAGAGCTCTTAAAGATAGCGGAGTCAGGGGGACATTGGGAGAAGGCAGGAACGGGTTACTGAATGTGGATGATCAGCCATGATCACATTGAATGGCAGTGCTGGCTCGAAGGGCCGAATGGCCTACTTCTGCACCCATTGTCTATTGAAAGCTGCATCTTCAAAGGGCTGCATCTTCAAAGAGGATGTGCTGAATTCTCAAAGGGGCAGTATAAACAGAGTTCAATTGAAATGTATTCCCATATGAGTATGGTGAGGTACAGATACAATGACAAATCTTGCTTCACAGGCACCTAATCTCAGACAAAACCATATTATATATAAATTGCACACAATTCTAATGCAAAAACACAAGACATTAGTGCAAAAGTATGATTGTAAAACAAAACCAAGTCCATAGTCATGTAAGAGGTGGGCCCTAGTGTTCTGTATAGACTATGGGTAGGGTTGTGTAGGTTGGTTGAAGAACCTGATGGCTTGGGACTCGGGCATCTGTACCTACTGCCCAACAATAGCAGAGAGAAGAGCGCAATAAGTAAATAAGTGATAAGAGCAGAATTAGGCCACCCATCAAGTCTACTCCACCATTATATCATGGCTGATCTATCTTTCCCCCTTAACCACATTTGTGGTTTTCGGGTGCAGGGCTAGAGTGTGATTGAATGATGGGTTAGCTGGAGGGAGTGGAGTGAGTTGGGGGAGGGTTAGCAGTGGATGAAGTGAGGAGGATGTGTTTAAGGGTGAGTGGAATGAAATAAATGGAGGAAAGAAGGGAGTGTTCATCAGTCTTAGGCTGATTTATCTTTCCCTTTCAACCCCATTCTCCTGCCATCTTCCCATAACTCTTGACACCTTACTAATCAAGAATCTGTTAAACTCTGCCTTAAAAAATACCTTGGCATCCACAGCCTTGTGTAGCAATGTATTCCACAGATTCACCAGCCTCTAACTAAAGAAATTCTTCCTCATCTCCTTTCTTTTTTGAGACAATGGCCTCTGATCCTAGACTCTCCCACTAGTGGAAACATCCTCTCTGCATCCACTCTATCCAGGCCTTTCACTATACGGTAAGTTTCACTGAGGTTTCCCCCACCTTTCTAAACTCCAACGTGTACAGACCCAGTGCTGCCAAATGCTCATCATATGTTAACCCAATCATCCCCGGGATCATTCCCAATGCCAGCACATCCTTCCACAGATATGGGGCCCAAGACTGCTCAGGGTACACCAAATGTAGTCTGACGTGCCTTATAAAGCCTCAGCATTACATCCCTGTTTTTATATTCTAGTTCTCTTGGCATAAATGCTAGCATTGCCTCCTTTACCACCATTTCAACTTGCAAATTAATCTTTTGGGAATCCTGCACCAGCACCCCCAAGTCCCTTTACACCTGCGATGTCTGGATCCTCTCCCCATTTAGAAAATGGTCTACTCCTTTACAGTATTCCTACTACCAAAATGCAGAGTCCATGCTTGGTCTACACGACCTGACCCGCCACATGACCCACTAACGCGACTTTTCAGCGACTGTCTTCGACCTTCAAGCTGGAGGGCACTCGCCTGAAAAACATAGAGCTGGATCGACCGTCAATACACGCACACACACACACACACACACACACACACACACACACACACACACACACACACACACACACACACACACACACACACACACCACACACACACACACACACAAACACATCGCAAATGCGGGGACCAGGGAAAGCGGGGGAGCGCTGTCTGAAATTCACACCTGCGATTAACAGGAAGGTAAAAGACGGCTGCACGGTGTACGGTACGTCCTTTAGAGAGTGCGGAGGGGGTGGAGAGAAGGGGGAAGAAGGAGTGGAGACACTTTTAAGAAGCCAGACAAAGTTTAATAAAGTTTAGCGGGCATTTTACCTACCGGTCGGTTTTCCTTGATTCTGAAAACTCCAATGAGCCAATTAAAATGCCCGGTCAGCAAAAGAGGTTGCCTACAGCTACTCGACTGCCTAGCGACCCCACTCCACTGCGCTACGAGTTCAAAAAAACCATGCCGACCAATTTACACTCGCAGAAATCTTTTCAGCATGCTGAAAAATTTTCATCGACCAAACTAGCACCGCAAGTTTGCGGAAACTTCCCTCGAGCATGAAGGAGAGTTCCAGTGACCTCCTAGGACCACATGTCGACCATGCTGCGAGTTTGAGTCAAGAGCAATCTCTTCTAAACTCGCAAATTAGGTCGCCGCAGTGGGACAGGCCCTTGTCTCTATTATTCTCAAACCTGGCCATGAAGCCTTCAATTCCCTCGTTGAAATCATTGCTATACAATGTGAAGAGTGGAGACCCCAGCAGTGACCCCTGCGGAACAGGCAACCAGAAAACGTGCACTTTATACCCACTCTTTGCCTTCTACATTCAGCCAACCATCTATTCATATTAGTATCTTCCCACTAATACCATGGGCTCTCATCTTCTTTAGCAGCCTCACGTGGCACCTTATTAAAGGCCTTCTGAAAATCCAGCCAAACAACATCCACTGACTCCTTTGTCTATCCTGTTATTTATATCCTCAAAGAATTCCAACAGATTTGTCAGGCAAGATCTCCCCTGAACAAAACCATGCTGACTTTGACGAGTGATGTGTGTCGGTTGTTGAAAGAGGTGTGGTGAAATTGTGGAGGAGAAATAGCAGTTTGAAAGAGATAAAACGAGAAAAAGAGGAAAAAAAAGAAAAAGAAAAAGAGAAAGAGAAAAAGGGGAGAAAAAATGAAAAAGGGAAAAAAACAAACAGAGAAAAAAAGTGAAAAAGAGAAAGAGGGGAAAAAGAAAAAAAGAGAGAATATGATGAATGCCTGGAAAATGCTACAGTGAAATATCTATCTACGAAGCTTGAGGATAGTCAGAAGAAGTTGAAATGAATGTCTCTTAAGAGTAGAAAGAAACTTATCAGCCAGCTTTAAGAACAAATACCTAAAGCTCTCTATTTGAACTCTATCATTAATATACAGTCATCTTCCCTCAATTGGTGAAGCAATGTAGTTTTAAGGGGTGTAGTATAGATAGTGTTGGAGCTTGTTTCTGCTCTTCAAGATATGGAAGCTTTCCAAGTGCCTGCACAGAGATAAGATAGGTTGTCAACATGTTTCTATTCTCAGACTCTTTCCATTCTGTGGGCTGGGAGTGAGGACTGTCAGACAATGAGGTGCAACAGCCAGGAGCACAGACCCTCTCAAGCTCAGACAGATTCCTCGCACTCCGTGTGAGATGTTGCAGTTTCAGGAGGAATGACAGTTGACCAAGGAAGTCACACCAGACTCCACCACACCACACCGCGGACGTCCTTTGATGCCGACTTGGTAAAACCTTAAATCCATGTTCCACATTGGTTCTAGGTCCTTTAAAATACAACAATCACCCCAGCTTTGTTTAAAAATATACAATTGATCCCAGCATTTTTGGGAGACAGAATTTCAGATTCCCACTGGACTTTGTGAAAAGTGGAACTCCCTGTCCCTACCCCGGCTCTGATGTTTCATGGCTATACTTTTCACAACATAGGAGGCCATTCTGCCCATTAAGTCTATGGCATCTCTCAAAGCAATCCAATCAGTCCAATTTCCCTGTAACCTATTCACTCTCACATCCCCATCAACTGCCCTTCTCCTGTTACCCACATGCATGAGAAATATTTGACCATGGCCTGTGAAGCTACCAGTGTGCGTTTTAGAGATGGGAGGAAACTGGAGTGTCTGGTGGAAACCAATGCATCACAGAAGTACACGCAAACTCCAGACAGACAGCATCTGATGTTAGAATCTCCACAACTGAGCAGCAGCAGCACTATCTGCTACACTATTATTCCGCCCTTAGATTATGTCCTTCCATTCTGGGTCAGTCACCAGAGGAAATAGTTTCTATTTATCTGTTCATCACATCCTTTAAAAGAAACAAATACTGCTGCAAACAGAACTAAATGCACAATGGGTTTTTATATGATAGTTTTATAATTCATCTGCCAAGCGTTTCCTTTCTGCTGTCCTAGAACAAATTCAACCGCTACTCTTTTATGGAGCCCTGACTTCACTGCTCTGCGTCCCAACCCTCTATGATAAACCACAACATTCCAACACTCTTTCTCTGTATCTTGTGCATTTGCCACATATCCTCAAATGTTCCTGCACTTGCACCTGATCCAGTTTTATTTTCTGGTCAACTATTGACGTACAGGATATTGGTGATGAGTTTACAGCGAATACTGATACCAAGGGTAGACGGTTAGACTGTCCCTTATTGGAGATGCCAATTGCCTTCACTTTTGTGGTGCTAATTATTCTTGTCTGAATGTTGTTGTGGTCTTGCCACATGCACGTGTTGGACACTTCCTTTGCAAATGGAATTAAATACTGTGCCATTCTCACTTCTAACCTCCGGATGGAAAGAAGGTCCATCTTAAAAAACAGCTAAAGATAGCTTTGCCTAGGTCACAGCACTGTGAAAGTTCGGCACTGATTTCTCGGGCTGAGAATAATTAACCTCCAACAACCGCTGGAGGCGTTTCTCTTCAATTTCCATTTTAACAGGACATCCTGTTATCAAACTGAGTCAGATGTTGTCTTGAAATCAACGGCAGATACTCTCATCACCAGAATTCAGCTCGTGGCCTAAATTGAGAATCAGCAAGTATGCTTTTCAAATGGTGCTCAAAGCACTGTCGACTACAGATTCCATCATTTTGCAGATGATTGAGAAAAAACTGATTGGGAGATAGTTAGATTGGATTTGCTCAACATTTTGTGAACAGGCAAATTTTCCACGTTGTCTGATAACTGTCATGTTGTAAATGCACTGCAACAACTTGGCTGGGTACACAGCAAGTTCTGGAGTGCAAGTTGGGATAGTGTCTGGTCCCATAGCTTTTGTATTAGGGTTAAGATTGGTCTCCAGTGCTCTCAGCCAAGCGTAGCACATTGTGTGTACAATTAGTATAAAATGGGTGCTTGATGATCTCTTGTGTCATCATAAGTAATTCTAGAATTGGAAAAGTTTTGGTCAGTGTTAAAGCATCTGCAATTTACTCAGCTGCTTCACTTGACAGACCCTGGGTTAAAACTATTAAGTCATAGGAGTTGTTTATTTTTAACTTCATTATTTTTTCCACTTTCAAAAAGTACAGTAAGCTCTGGATTTCAGGTACTCTAATCTCAGCCTCAGTGCCTTTGTAAAATGTTTTGGCATTGCCCTTGACGTTCCCCCACAAATTTTATGTCACTGAATCCTTGGACAAGCTCTGAAATGCTTCACAGTGCAATGATTAGAATAGAATGGTGGGAATGAGAGCAGAGGATGTTAGAGGTGCATGCACATTGTTGAACAATGAAGCAGTAACTATGTTGGGCTGATATTGTACAGTGTTCTAGTAGCTGTGGCTGTTGTGGCTTTGTTCAGCTCTCTGGAATGTGCCTTGCGACAGCCTGTCCTTTTAAAACTGCCAACCATCCTATCAGAGTTAAAGTATATGAATGCTCTCTGCCAGCCACATTTATCATTCCTGGCATTGCATCCTTAATAGGAGTCAGAGTTGGATCAGGTCCACATTAAACATAAAATAGATGCTGCAAAGGACAGCCTGCAATCTCTGCAATGGCCTTCTCTGGCAAGCATAGTAGGCGAACTTGCATCTGATTATGTGAAAGTCTCTTCTTTGGCAACTGAAAATTGTTGATTTTAGTCAAGCTCCATGTGAATTATCCACAGGCTCAAAATTTTGCAACCTCGCTCAAGAAGGAAGTGAATGATCAGAGGGAAATCAGAATGTTAGTGGATGGGGCTTTGGGCTCTGTGTGGTAATTTCAACATATTCTCTCTAGGTATCAGTCTATGGCTAATCAAACTGAAAACATGAAGGTGGAGACACAAGAGACTGCAGATGTTGGAATCTTGAGCAAAATACAAAGTGCTGGAGGAACTCAGCTGATCAGGCAGCATATTTAGAGGGAAATGGCAATCAACGTTTCGGAATGGGGTCTCTTCTTCGGACATACTGTATATATATATATATATATATATATATATATATATAAAGGTGTGGGAGTAGCTTGGATGGCTTGAGCCGGCTCAGCTATTTAAGATTCAGGACTGATCTCCTACTTCAACAACACTCCCTGGCCAATAACATTACTCTTGATTCTGGCATGCACAAATATTTCCTTCTGACTTTAAATAGTCAGAAGGAAATATTCCTTCAACTAAGCCACCAAACATCTCTGGGGTTTCACTACGATTGAGTAAAGATGTTTATCCTTGCTTTGGTTCCAATTGACCAGCCCTATTGTTGAGACAATGTTTGCCTCTAGAATCTCCAGACTGAGGAAAACACCTTTCTATGTCTGTTTTTATTTATTTACTGGGCCAAATGGGACCCGTTGGGTCCTGTCCCCTCAACGCGCAGTTGTGGGGGGAGGGGGCGGCCTGCGGCATCACACACACACTAACCAACCCCTCACACACACACACACACACTAACCAACCCCATTGATATTATATTAATATTAATAATTCAGTCCTTTTATCCCATCCCCTGCCCTATCCACTCACTCATAGCCCCCAACTCGCAGGCATGGCTAGAGGGGGAGGGGGGTAGAGAGAGGACACTGAAGCACAGAGAAGGACACTGAGGCACAGAGAGGAATAGAATATAATAGAATAGAATAGAATAGAATGCAATTTATTGTCATTCAAACCTAGGTTTGAAAGAAATATCATTTCTACAGTTGTTTACATTACAAACAATCCAAGACCCACACTTAACACGGTTTACATAAACATCCATCACAGTGAGTCTCCAACATCTCCTCACTGTGATGGAAGGCAAAGTCTTTATCTCTTCCCCTTGTTCCTTCCCCCGTGGTCCAGCAATCCAGCAGTCCTGCAGTGTCGAGGCGAACTGGGGCTCCGATGTTAAAGCCCCCGGCGGGCGATGGTAAGTCCTGAGGCCGTTTAAGCCACGCCGGGCGATGTTAGGCCCCGGCTCCATGTCCTTAAACCCGCGATTTCAGCGGGAGAAGTCGCCGTTGCGGAGCTTGGAAAAGCGGTCTCCCACCAGGGACTTGGAGCTCCCGATGTTCCCGTCCACCGGGTCTGCGGCCGGTGCCTCCGAACTCCAAAAGTCGGGTCGCAGCCGCACGCCACCACAGCTCTTCCCGCTCCGAAGTTGGCCAGCTCCGCGATCGCAGTTCCGCAGGCTCTGCAACTGGAGCCCTCGGGTTAGTCCCGGCCGGAGGTCGCCGCCGGCTCCACGATGTTAGGCCCAACGACATCCGAGACCCGACAGGGAATAGTCGGGTCCCCGCACAGGGAAGAGATTTAAACGGTTTCCCCCACAGCCCCCAAACCACCCCCCACATATACACAGCTAAAAAAACAAAAAAACAAACTCAAGACATACATTTAACAAGACAAAAATAAAAAAAGACAGACGACTGTAGTCGAGCCGCTAACACAATTTAGAATGCAGAGGCACAGAGAGGGAGGTGATGTCAATCGCAGCGCGAGCAGACGGCAGGCGGGCAGATTCATTGTCACGTCATCAGCGAAAAACAGGCGTTTTGATTTCAAAGTTTTATCGAATTTATGAAAATTTTTATTAATAGCAAGAAATAAAGCACAATATTTTCAGAAGCCGATTTCGGACTCGTTTTTTCGAGAAGATGTGAAAACACACAAACAAATAAATACACACACACACACATCCAAGATCAGAGTTTTATAGTTATAAGAATAAGGATAAGGATTAGGATGGTTAAGGGCATCACCAACAATCCTAGTATATGTGGTCCATCCCTAAACCCCACTGTCCTTGAATCACCGCAGTCCACCGAGGAGGGTTGCTACAATTCCAGTAGACATGGAGCCCTGGGATTTAGATTCACAGATGAACAAATAGCAAGCTATGTGCACGTCAGGATAGCGAGTGACCTGGGGGGGAATCTGCGGGTTGCGTTTTAAAAAAAGATACCAAGTGCTGGAGTAACTCAGCGGATCAGGCAGCCTCTACAGAGAACATGGATCGGCAATGTTGGAGGTAATATTTGTCCCTCTTGGTGGCTGAGATGACAGGTTTGACAGGTGTAGTCAGTTCAGCAGTGGTGAGTACCTGTAACCAGGGAACACCATTGGTGGGAGCAGAGAATGCTCAGGGTAGTGGATGGGATGAACTTCATTATACCAGATGATGCCAAGCTTCTTCAATGTTATTACAGCTGCACTCATCCTGGCAAAGTGGAGAGTATTCCCTCATATGTATTACACATCCCAGGATGCACATCCTCTGAACAGATCTTTTTGCTGAATTATTACATAACTCAACAATGAATCTTACAGTTAACTATGATCCCCAGTGTGTCCACAGCCAGAGTTGTTTATCTGCCATCTGCAGCACCGTCTAAACAATGAAATTTGTACTTGCGCAGCTGTAATGCAGCAACATAACAAATGTCAGCATACGAAGGCAACAAATGTAGGCAAATATTGTGCCTCTATTCAAGAAGGGCTGCAGGAATAGTCAGAACTACAGACCAGTGAGCTTAACATCTGTGTTCGGAAAGTTACTATTCTGAGGGATAGGATATACATGCACTTAGATGGACAAGGGCTGATTAGGGATAGTCAACGGTTTTGTATGTGGGAGTTTGTGTCTCACGAATCTGGTTGAGTGTTTTGAAGATGTGACCAAAAAGGTCGATGAAGGCAGAACATTAGATGTTGTATACATGGATTTTAGTGAGGCATTTGATAAGGTTCCACATGGTAGGCTGCTCTGAAAGGTTATATCCCATGAGATTCAAGGAAAGATAACTGAATGGATAGAAAATTGGCTTCATGCAAGGAAGCAGAGGGTGACGGTGCTTTTCAGACTGGAGGCCTGCGACTAGTGCCTCAAGGATTGATGCTGGGCCCATTGCTGTATGTCTTTTATATCAATGATTTGGATGAGACCATCATGGCATGGTTAGCAAGTTTGCAGATGACATGGCCTGCACAGTGAATGGTAGGGCTCTGGGGAGTGTTGTACGGAATTGGGATCCAGAAGTGCAGGTGCATGGTTCCCTGAAGGTGGAGTCGCAGGTAGATAGGGTGGTCAAAAAGGTTTTTGGAACATTGACCTTCATCAATATTGAACATAGAAATTGGGAGGTCATATTTCAATTGTATAAGACTTTAGTGGGACCACATTTAGAGTATTGTGTCCAGTTCTGGGCACTATGTTATAGGAAAGATGTTGTCAAGCTGGAAAAGGTGCAGAGAAGATTTACAAGGATGTTGCCAGGACTCGAGAGCCTGAGCTATAGAGAGATAATGAGTAGGCAGAGAACTCTATTCCTTGGAGCGCAGGAGGATGAGGGGTGAACTTATAGAGGTGTAAAAAATCATGAGAGGAATAGATTGTGTAGATGCAGAGTCTCTTGCCCAGAGTAGGTGAATCGAGGGCTGGAGGACATAGGTTTAAGGTGAAGGGGAAAAGATCTAATAGAAATCTGAGGGGTACATTTTTCACACATAGGGTGGCGGGTGTATGGAACAAGTTGCCAGAGGAGGTAGTGGAGGCTGGGACTATCCCAACGTTTAAGAAACAGTTAGACAGGTACAAGGATAGGACAGGTTTGGAGGGATAGGGGCCAAACACGGCAGGTGGGACTAGTGTAGATGACATGTTGGCTGGTGTGAGCAAGTTGGGCCGAAGGGCCTGTTTCCACGCTGTAAGACTCTATGACTCTCAACAAATATACAACACATTATCAGTTCTTCTAATAAATCAGACCATGACTGTGCAAGCCAAAGCATTGTGTTCACGATACAGCATGGAAACAGGCCCTTTAGCCCACAGAGTCCACGACAACCATCGAGATTCAGAGTACTTCTATTTTATCCCATTCTCCTATTCACTCCCCAGAGCCCTATCATCCCTACACATTAGAGGCACTTTCCAGGGGCCAATTCACCTACAACCCTGCATGTCTTTGGAATGTGGGAGGAAACCAGAGCACCCAGAGCAAACCCACATGGTCACTGGGAGAACGTGCAAACTAAACACACTCTGCACCCAACGTTGGGATTGAATACAACTCTTTGGCGCTGTGAGGCAGCATCTCTACCAGCTGTGCCATTGTGTAACCATAGTACTACAAATGTTGTAGTGATCTGTTGCTGAGATGGCATTGTGCGGTATGGTTCAAGTGCCTGATAGTTGATGGGAAGTGGAGGATTTAGCAATGATTATGTAATTGAATGGCAATATTAGATTATAGTAAAGGACATTTATCTGGTGCCAGCGTTACTCGCCACTTAGCAGCCTACACCTGAAGACGTCTGTGTTTTGCAGCAGGTTTACTAGAATGTTGCCTGGGTTTCAACAACTAAGTTACAGAGATAGGTTGAATAAGTTAGGTCTTTATTCTCTGGAGCGCAGAAGGTTAAGGGGGGACTTGATAGAGGTCTTTAAAATGATGAGAGGGATAGACAGAGTTGATGTGGACAAGCTTTTCCCTTTGAGAATAGGGAAGATTCAAACAAGAGGACATGACTTCAGAATTAAGGGACAGAAGTTTAGGGGTAATATGAGGGGGAACTTCTTTACTCAGAGAGTGGTAGCGGTGTGGAATGAGCTTCCAGTGGAAAGTGGTGGAGGCAGGTTCATTGGTATCATTTAAAAATAAATTGGATAGGCATATGGATGAGAAGGGAATGGAGGGTTATGGTATGAGTGCAGGCAGGTGGGACTAAGGGAAAAAAAAGTTGTTCGGCACGGACTTGTAGGGCCGAGATGGCCTGTTTCCGTGCTGTAATTGTTATATGGTTATATGATTATTGGTGTGCAATTGGCACTCAGCAGCACTACCAATTACATTTTGTCATTGCTTTGCTTATGATTTGTTGGTAAGTATATGATTAGAATTATAAAATAAAAACAGAAAAGCACTCAGTAGGTCAAGTTGCATGTACAGTATAGGTCAAAGACCCTTCATCAGCACTGAAAAGGAGACAGAAGAAGCTTGTTAAACTGCAGGGAGGGTGGGGATGGTGTGTCTCTGATAGTAAAACTGGGCTGACCATGGGGGTAGCTGTTTGCATTGTCTGATCAATGAGTGAATGAGAGCAAACAGAGGATGAGAACATCGATTGAAGAACCAGACAGGTCAGGCTGGGCATGTTCTCAACTCCTAGAGGAAAGAAACATTTTTAAAAACTGGTGAATAACATGAACAAAATGAGCTAATCCCACCAAATTGTCCTGCTTTTAGTGACTGTGCACGCCTATGTAGTTTTCTTGTGTCAAATAGATGCTGGTATTATAACTGTCCTGGAATAATTCGATAAGAGACAAGTAGTTGGTTCAGGAACACGTCTAGTTTTCCAGCTGGATGTTGCATGCTCCCATGTCCTTCACTGTCCAGTGCTCTCAGCTGTTTCTTGATATCACAGTCAGCTGAAGACTGGCTTCTGCAACAATGGGCACCTCAGCAGAAAATTATTCCTCCCAGAATTTGAAGGTCCAACAGGATCATTTTATTTCTTCTGTGCAGCCCGTGGAACAGAATGAATGTGTGGATCAGTTGAACTAGTTTTTTAAAAATCATTTCTTTGCAATAATACATTCTCCCAGTGATCTGTGTGCTTGTTCTCTGACCACTAAATATCTACCCCCTTTCTCCGTCCCATTGTGTTCTGATCTCAGTTTGTACTGAGCTCTCATGGGCATGGCTGAGGCACTAACTTTCATTTCAGGGTCATTTTTGTATCTGCTTGGCACCAGGTGCAGCTCCAGGAGCGGCGGTGGGTTCAGAAAACACTGCTCACTGTGACCTTTGTCCATGAATCATAAACACGTTATACACTAGCTCACTGCCACTTGTACTGTGAACTATACTTAGCACAAATAAGTGTCTTTGAAAGCAGAAACACTACATTGCTCATGATTAAACTTGTATCTCACTCAATGAACACAGCACAGTATGTAAAGTGGGCAGCTATATTTTAATAGTTTGCAATTTCCGAGTACCACACAAAGAAAGGATAAATATAGGAGACACACGAGACTGCAAATGCTGGGATCTTGAGCAAAAAAAACGTGTTGGGGGAATTCAGCGGGTCAGGTAGCATCTGTGGAGGGAATAGATAGACAATGTTTCAGGTCAGGACCCTTCTTCACATAAATATTATTGGTTCTTGAAATGCTGAATGCTACCAGCGATGTGCTGATGAAACTCTGCTCCACTACATTGCTGCTCCCTAGATGTGCCATCTCCAATATCCAGGATTAGATGAGTTCATCCCCTCCAGCCACCTGCTGGGAAGACTAGAGCCATTAAAAATTCGGTCCCCATTCCAAACTCGGTAGCCAAGCTCTCTGTCCCTCTCCCAGCCAACAGCCCAAGGTCAATCTCAACTGTCTGTGACCTTATTTTCCCAGCGTCAGACCCCAGATCCATAATATCAGTAATATCGCCAACTCCAGCGCTGCCTGGGACTATCTGCTGCTGAATCCTTATCATGCCCAGGTTATCTCAAGACTTAGCAGATTCAGTCCACCTAGCCTTCCTCCCTCATTCTACCCTCACCTCCATTCACCATCACCTCCTTGTTTCATGTCCCTCTATAGCTTCATTCTACCATTTCTACCACAGTAGTACAGCATTGGCAGGAATTTCTGGAATCCAGATGCAGGATCTTTTCATTCCAAAGAGGAAGAAAAATTCTAGGGGGAGAAAGAGGTGACTGTGGCTGACAAGGTAAGGCAAGGACAGTATAAAACTAAAAGAGAAGGCGGATAAAATATCAAAGATTAGTGGGAAGCCAGAGGATTGGGAAGCTTTTAAGAACTGAAGGCAACTAAAAAGACAATATAGGGAGGAAAAGATGAGATATGAGGGTAAGCTAGCCAATAATATAAAAGAGGGTAGCAAGATTTTCTTCAGTTATATAAAGAGTAAGAAAGGGGTAAGAGTGGACGTTGGACCGCTACAAAATGATGCAGGAGAAGTGTTAATGGGGAGTAAAGAAATGGAAGAGGAGTTGAATAACATTCCCATTAATCTTCACAGTGGAAGACACCAGCAACGTGCCTGAAATTCACGAGAGTCAAGGGGTGGAATTCTGTGGAGTGGCTATTACTAGGGAGAAGGTGCTTGGGAAGCTGAAAGGGCTGTAGGTGGATAAGTCACCTGGACCGGATGGACTGCACCCTAGGGTTCTGAAAGAGGTGGCTTTAGAGATTGTGGAGGCATTGGTAGTGATGTTTCAAGAATCCAGAATGAAAAGAGTGGAACCTTTCCCACCCCACCCAACCACTTCACACCCACTCACAGCCTGACCTCAGTCTGCAAAGACTGGGCCCTTCTACACCCACCCCACTCCAATCACCACTCCACTCCAATCACCACTTCACACCCAATGACTGCACCTCCACAGACACCTCTGTCAAGCTTCTCAAGTTTGTGGATGACAAACACTTCTCAAGTTTGTGGATGGTTTTTCACACAAAGGGTGGTAGGTGTATGGAACAAGCTGCCAGAGGAGGTAGTTGTGGCAGGGACGATCGCAACATTTAAGAAACAGTTAGACAGGTACATGGATAGGACAGGTTTGGAGGAATATGGATCAAACGTGGGCAGGTGGGACTAGTGCAGATGGGACATGCTGGGCCGAAGGGCCTGTTTCCACACTGTATCACCCTATGACTCTATCTTTCCCTCTCAAACCCATTCTCCTGCCTTCTCCCCATTACCTCTGACACCCCTATCAATCAAGAATCTATCAATCTCCTCCTGAAAAATGTCCAGTGACTTGACCTCCACAGCTGTCTGTGGCAATGAATTCCACAGTTCACCACCCTCTGACTTAAGAAATTCCTGCTCATCTCCTTCTTAAAGGAATATCTTTTAATTCTGATGCTGTGGCCACTGGTCCTAGACTCTCCCACTAGTGGAAACATCCTCTCCAAATCCACTCCATCCAGGTTTTTACCAGGCTGGGACAGACGGCAACAGCTTCACACCATGTCCCAAAGCTTGTGTCCTGTCCTGCATCACCCAAGGCAGCAGAGACGTTATAGGAGAGGGCAAGCACCGTAACAAAGTAGCTCACGATGGTTTGGGTAACATTCAGGAATGTCTATGCATGGCACATCATGAATATTACTGAAGAACGGTCTTGACCCGAACTATAATCTATACCTTTTCTCCAGAGATGCTGCCTGACCCACTGAGTTACTCCAGCACTCTGTGACATGTCACCTATCCATGTTCTCCACAGATGCTGCCTGACTCACTGAGTTACTCCAGCACTCTGTGATATGTCACCTATCCATGTTCTACACAGATGCTGCCTGACCCACTGAGTTACTCCAGCACTTTGTGACTATTTTCCCTTCACCCATCTGCCCAAGCCCACTCTCCCCCCTCCTTTACTATGTTCCTTTCCACCCATAAACCTCTCCCTGCCTTTACATTTCACTCCTCTTTCAAATCTGCTCTACTTATCTACATGCATTTTTCTTCTTCACTTTTTAGTCATAGAATGATGCAGTGTGGAAACAGGCCCTTCAGCCCAACTTGCCCACACGGACCGACATGTCCCATCTACATCAGTCCCACTCACACGCGTTTGGCCCATATCCATCTAAATCTGTCCTATCCGTGTACGTGTCCAAATGTCTCTTAAATATTAGGATAGTCCAAGTCTTAACTACCTCCTCTGGCAGCTCGTTACATACACCCAGCACCCTATGCCTGAAAAAGCTACCTCAGATTCCTGTTAATTTCTGAAATATTGGTCATATATTTGGTGCAAAAATGCTCCAGAACAAGGCTCAGAATGCATCCGAGAGCATCCAAAATCCCTGAGCTTCCAGGGCTCTTAAGTGGGCCCTGGACCCCGGCATCGAGTGACTTCACGCTTCGCGCTTGTGATGTGTACAGCGCACACATTATTTCACATTAAGTTTTTTGTAATCCTGTCATGCCACCCCCCTTTTTGAAAAGCTTTGTACGGGCCTGCAGATGTTATGGGAGATGGCAGGAGAATGGGTTTAGGAGGGAGCGATAGATCAGCCATGATTGAATGGTGGAGACTTGATAGACCGAATGGCCTAATTCTACTCCTATCACATGACTTTATGCCATTATGATTTGTTTCACCTCCTTTATCCCACTAAACTTTTTGTGTCAGCCTTGGGGACTCTGTATCCTCTGGGAAAGGGGGGTGTACACTCTGTCGGACTCTTGCTTGAGTGTCTCATTGACATGAAGGCCTGGATGTCACTGAACTTTTTAAAATTTAATGATGACCCCTAGACAGAGGTAATGATCCTGCGCTCTGGGCCCCCCATGATCTACTCCTCCATTCCCTTCCCTGGGGATTAAAGTGGACCCTGAGCTTATAACTATGAGGGCCAATTTTTTTTTAATCTGATGATGGCAAAAATAAACGAAGGCAGCACTTTAATTCTCATGCCTTTGTCCCCGGCTGTTTGAATCTTCCCTACTCTCAATGGGAAAAGCTGTTTCCACGTCGAAAACTCTGTCTATGGCCCTCTCATCATTTTATAAAACCTCTATCAATTCTTTTCCCCCTTTTAAACCTTCTGCGCTCCTAAAGAATAAAGCCCTAACTGTTCACCCTCCCTTTCTCTGTCAATGATAGTTGCTGATTGAACCCAGGCTAACGGAATTCTAGTAAATCTCCTCTGTCGGCTCCTCTCTGGAATGAATTGCCTCTGCACGTTAAACAGGCCCCTTCTCTTGTTTGTTGACATCATCCTTCCTATAATTAGGCGACCAAAATTGTACACCATACTCCAGAATTGGCCTTACCAATGCCTTGTACGATTTTAACATTACATCCCAACTTCTATACTCATGACTTTATGCCATTATGATTTGTTTCACTTCCTTTATCCCACTAAACAGGAGGAATTTATTTGATTTAACGGAACTTTCTCCAGGTTCAATAGCTAATAGCTAATGATGATGAAGTCATTTCCATGGGATGTTTTATTAACCAGTCAAATAGTTAAAAATACACGAACACAATTTTAGACACGTGTGTTCACCCGGACCAGATCTGACAAACAGCTGGCTCGCTCTTTGATGATCTTTCGTTTCTTCCCATTGACCACATAATTGATTATACCATAATGTTTTCGCAAGCTTTTTAGCCACTCTCTTCCATTGAGTGCTTCTGGTTTACGCATTGAAGCAGTTCTAAAACTTATATCACTTGTGAAGGGGAGCTTACCTCCCCAGAACTGGGATAGAGTTCTTTAAAGAGTGTTATCCTGTAAATAACTTCAACACCCTCGGTTTCCAGCCTTTCTTGGTTTTAAACAATGACTTGATCAACTGGAGAAATAAGGAACTGCAGGTGCTAGAACCTTGAGCAAACCTTTATCTTCCATGATAACTTTGTTTGGGCGGCCTATTCATAGACTTGCATTTCAGATTATTATCTAAATGGTGTCAAGTTGGGAAAAGGGGAAGTACAACGGGATTTGGGGGTCCTTGTTCATCAGTCAATGAAAGTAAGCATGCAGGTACAGCAGGCAGTGAAGAAAGTGAAGAAGGCATGTTGGCCTTCATAACGAGAGGAGTTGAGTTTAGGAGCAAGGAGGTCCATCTGCAGTTGTATAGGGCCCTAGTGAGACCACACCTGGAGTATTGTGTGCAGTTTTAATCCCCTAATTTGAGGAAGGATATTCTTGCTATTGAGGGAGTGCAGTGTAGGTTTACAAGGTTAATTCCTGGAATGGTGGAACTGTCATATGCTGAGAGAATGGTGCGGCTGGGCTTGTATACTCTGGAGTTTAGAAGGATGAGAGGGTATCTTATTGAAACATATAAGATTATTAAAGGATTGGACATGCTCGAGGCAGGAAACATGTTCTCGATGTTGGGGGAGTCCAGAACCAGGGGCCACATTTTAAGAATAAGTGGTAAGCCATTTAGAACAGAGATGAGGAAACACTTTTTCACACAGATTACACAGTTGTGAATCTGTGGAATTCTCTGCCTCAGAGGGCGGTGGAGGCCAGTTCTCTGGATACTTTCAAGAGAGAGCTAGATAGGGCTCTTAAAGATTGTGGAGTCAGGGGATATGGGGAGAAGGCAGGAACTGATTGGGGATGATCAGCCATGATCACATTGAATGGCGGTGCTGGCTCGAAGGGCCGAATGGCCTACACCTGCACCTATTGTCTATTGTCTACACATTTAGGGAACATGTTTACTCAGTCGACCACCTTACTACAATGCAGGTTAACTACATTAATGACTGTGAATAAAAGTAACTTTTATTCTGATAACGTACTGTTATCAGCAAAACAAATGAAAAATGTTCATTCCGGCCTGGATTTGAATTGCTCCACCATTTGCAACCATGTCTCCAACTGCCTTGCTCTTAGGTCTGACATTTTCTCTGCAGACATTTTTGTATCTCTAAGGTAGATAGAAATGCCGTAGAAACTCAGCGGGTGAGGCAGCATCTATGGAGAGAAGAATAGGCGACGTTTCGGGTCGAGACCTTTCTTCAGACTAATGTCAGGGATGGGAAAAAGAAAGGAAGAGGCAGAGACAGTAGGCTTGTGGGAGAGCTGGGAAGGGGGAGGGGAAGGAGGGAATGGCAGAGCTGGGAAGGGGGAGGGGATCTGCAGTTCTTTCTTAAACCTTTTGTATCTCTACCCCACTTCTCGTGGAGTTATAGAGTCATACATCATGGAAACATGCCATACGAGCACCCATCGCAATAATCCCATCTTCAGCACAAGACCTTTCCCTCTGTGCCTCCTGCACCAGCTCCTTCCCACGTATTCAACTACACTATCTTTTTTCGATGATTTTAGTAGAAAACCCAGAGGGCATAGATTTAGGGTGAGGGGGTAAAGATTCTGCGGAGACTTTCTTCACCTGGAGAGGAGAGCGAACCTGGAACGCATTGTCAGAGAGTGGTCGAAGATGGGTCACTGAGGGAGTTTAGGTAGTGTTGAGGTAAGCACTTGGATCACAGACATAAAAAGCTGTAGGGCAAGTTCTGGGAGACAGGGTTAATATGGAAGGGTGCCCAATAATTGGCATGAATGAATTGCGCCATATGAACTGTTTACATGTCATATGATTCTCAGACCCTTCTAGTGGAAGAAAGAATAAAAATAATCCTTTACCTTTTCATTCAATACTCCCCTCTCAACAGCCTAATGCTCATTAAAGCCCACTCTTTGACCTCATTGGCAGATCAATGACTCTCTGACTTGGGCACACACACCTCTTCTCAAAACGACAGCTACCAACGTTGGAACATACTTCATTTAGCTTCACAGGTGCTCCCAGTCTCACTGACATCTTTTGTCTGACTAAAACTTCTTATCTAGCTCTAAGTTTTCCTTCAGAACTCTGGCAGTAGGAGTTGGGTTCTCGTTGAAGTCGTGACTGCATTGCCACAGTTTGTTTCCCCGTACCCATCGGTGCTCTCCTGTGACAAGGGCCATTTATTAGCATTACTTTGTTTAGAACAAGAAACATTGTTGTTTTCACATCGTTTTTGGTGTTGATTCTGGAGGATAAAAATGGCAAGAAATAGAATTTGCTCTTCAAAAACAATGTTGAACATTGTCAATGTGGTCCAAAGCAATACTTCTCCGACCGTCATAGGAAAGTACAGAGTTAAAATAATTTCATTTAATGAGGTACCAATATTGTGGACATTAAAATTCTGTCGGGCATTCATGAGGTCACAGTTATGACATCATAAGTTCTCTCTTATTATGTCATTGAAACAAGATCCAGTCACCAACAGTGGCAGGGAGACAATGGGCCAACTGTGCAGCAGAGGAGCTTGTTTTGGGCGGTGGATATGGGCAGTTGGAGTTAGGCAATCCAAGCCCATAATATATCAGTGGACTCATGTTGTGTTCTGAGAATGGATGGTGCAACACAAACCCGGCAGCAGACACGAGACTAAAGAGAGGGCCATCTACTTGGTGAGTATGGAGCCAAAAATGTCAGAATCCATCCCTGACATCAACTTGAAATAGCGTTTTGTGGGGAAAGGAACAGAGTTGATGAACCATCTGAATGGAGAAAGAGAGAAAACGAGCGTGCTGTCTATTGTAGAGAGAAGAGGGTGCAAGAATGTCTATGAAGGGGCCAAACCACGAGAATCATATTACCTTTGGTGCCATTAGGTTCATCAATGCCTGATCTGAATTGAATTGAATTGAATTTCCTTTATTGTCATTCAGACCTTTCAGTCTGAACGAAATTTTGTGCCTGCAGTCATACATACAATAATACAATAATAGACAACAGAACAGACAGTAAACACAAAATAACATCCACCACAGTGAGTCCACCAAGCACCTCCTCACTGTGATGGAGGCAAAAATCTTAGGGCTGCAGTCTCTTCCCTCCTCTTCTCCCTCTGCGCTGAGGCGATACCCCCCCGGGCGATGGTAAATCAGTCCCACGGCTCACCGAGCTCCGCGAACGGGCCGGTTCAAACACCGCGGCCCGGGGTGGTCGAAGCTGCCGCCCTCCAGTCCAGCGGACGCAGCTGTTGACGACGTCGTCCACTGGCCCGCGGCCGAACCCCGTACTCAGGCCGCCGCCGCCAGAATGCCGTCTCAGCCACCGGAGCACCGTTCCAGCCCCGAGCCGGGTCGCCCTCACGTGAGCGTCTCAGCCCCGCGCCGGGCCGCTCTCACGGGAGCGCCGTTCCACCCTCGAGCTGGGCAGCCCCGATGGGAGCGCCGTTACCCTCGAGCTGGGCCGCCCGACGGGAGCGCCGTTACCCTGGGGCTGGGCCGCCCTCACGGGAACGTCTCAGCCCCTCGCCAAGCCGCCCTCACGGGAGCGTCACAGCCCCTCACGGGAGTGCCGTTCCAGCCCCGAGCTGGGGCGCCCTCACGGGAGCGAGCCCAGTGCGAGTCCTGACAGGCTGCCTCCGGAGCCTCGAGGTCGCCAGCTCCGCCATTAGGCCTCAGCGCAGACAGACGGAGGCAGAGAAGGGGGACACGACAAAAAAGTTGCATTCCCCTGAAGGGAGAGACAGCAAGCCCTGTTTCAACCCCCCACCCCACCCCCCACACATAAACACAACCTTAAAAAACCTTAGCTAGACAAAACGAAAAAACAACACAAAAAAGTAAAAACAAACGGACTGCAGGCGAGCCGCAGCCGTTCACCAGCGCCGCCACTTCCATAATCTGTCTGGGGAAGTTTAAATAAAGGAAGGCAAATGAGGGCTGTCAGAGAGTGAACTGTGCCCTGCACCTCATTCCTCCTCGCCATCCACTTTCTCCAGAGGAAGCAGCAATTAGTGTGCACTTTCTCCAGTTTAGTGCAGACTAGGTGCTCATGAAATGGTCTCCTCTGCAATGGAGAAACCAGTCACAGACTGTTATGTCAGCAAGGATGGCCTTGAGCTTCCAGTGGCCTGTCACATTATATCTCCTTCCCTCTCATCATCTTTGCTTCTTCTGCTGCTCCTATAGATTTAGAACAGTACAGCATTGGACAGGTCCTATGGCCTACAAAATCTGTGCTAAACATGATGTTGAGATGAGCGAATCTCATCTGCCCGCACATGAACATCCCTCCATTCCTTGCATATCCATGTGCCTATTTAAAAGTATCTTAAATACCACTCGTATCTTCCATCACTCCTGGCAGTGTCTTCTAGTCACCCTCCATTCGCTGTGTCCCTTACACCTTTAAACCTTGCCCCTCTCTGCTTAAAGTAATGTCCTTAGGAATTTCCACCTTAGGAAAAAGGTTCTGATTGTCTACCATCTCTATGGTTCTCATGTTATTATCAGGTCTTCCCTCAACCTCTGGCGTTCCAGAGAAAGCAATCCACATTTTTCCAACCTCTCCTTGAAGCTAACACCGTGATCCAGACACCATTCTGATAAACCTCTTCTTCATCCTCCAAAGATTCCACATCCTTTCTGTACTGTAGTGACCAGAACTGCACACAATACCCCAAATGCTGCTTAATCAAAGTCTTTTTGGCTGCATCGTGACTTCCTGACTCTTATACATAAGGCCCTGAACAATGAAAGCAAGCGTATCATATGCCTTCTTTACCACTCTATCTGCTTGTATTGCCATATTCAGGGAGCCAAGGACTCTCTAAGCCCAATGCTAGCTCAAAATCAACAGCTGATCTTCTTTCTGTGCACAGAGGGCATGGGTGTTGAATTACATATGAACATACAAATTAGGAGTAGTGTTATACCATTTAATAAGATCATGGCAAACTTCAACTCTACATTCCTGGCCTGTTCTGCTGCAAGCTCATCCACTGTATTAACTCTCTCCATAGATGCTGCCAGATTTGCTGAGTAACTCCAGAATTCTCTGTTATATTAGATTTTCTGCAGTTACTGTGCCTCTCACAATTCCAAAATTGTGTTGTTTGTTTCCAACCACTCTTTCACATTCTAATTACACTCCTCCAGTTGGAAGATCCACGATTAATTTGACGGCAGCAACAGCAACTGTGTTATCTGAATTATCTTTGTTTCCACCTACCAGAAATTGCCTCTAGATTTTTTACACAAAGTGATTTGTGCCTGGAACTTGCTGCCAGGGTGGTGGTGGAAACAGATATGATAGCAATGTTTAAGAGGCATTTAGACAGACACAGGAACGGGAATTGAGGGGCATGGACCATGCGCATGAAGGCCAGTGGGATTAGTCACATTTGGCATTGTGGTCACTACAGACATGGTGGGCCCAAGGGCCTGTTCCTCTGCTGTGTATTTTTTATAAAGTACACTGAAAGAACTCAACGCGTCAAGCAGCATCTGTGGAGGCAAAAGGTGGAAGTTGCAATTTCAGGTCAAAGACTCTGAATCAGGACGAGATCCTGACTGTTCCGTAAGTTTAGTTTAATTTGGTTTATTACTTGCATATTAATGAAGTAATTTTACTTCACTGTCAACCCTCCAGTATTTGAAGAAAGATTGAGAAAGATTCTGCAGCATAGCTTCATGTTTCTTCCTCATGCTCTTCCATTGGGGTCAGCCAGGAGTGAGGTGGAATCTAAGTTCTCAGTCTTGTGAAGTGGGTCCTAGTTCTGTTTATTGAGCAGGAAGGGGGAGGTGTGATCCAGGGAATGAGTTGTGCATACTGCTCTTCTTTTGGTTACAGTTACCTGGTCTTTCCTGGCTCCTGGCAGTGTCGGGGTAAATAATCTTACTACTGGAGTAGTTCTCTGTTGTTGTTGTTCAATGCCACAATCCTTCAGTCTTTGTCAGAGCAGAAACACAGGAAGCACAACTTGTAGGTCATGAAAGGAGATACCCTGAGTTCAATACTTCATCAAAAAGTAGAACCTTCCGCGAACTTGCGGCTGATCTATAGATCATTGCCTGGAAAAAAATAAAAGTCACCACAAGGTCAACGCAGGGGAGGTCCAAGATCTGAAGCTCTGGTCATCATGCAAACTATTTTATTGGTATGTTTTTGTCTCTTTCTCTGGCTTTAGTTTCTTAGCTAATGGCATGCCTTTGCTGAGTGGAAGCAATAAACTGCAGTGCTGTGCCCATTGATCAGAGATTGTGTGCACATTCCACACTGTGTCTGTAGATGCCTGCACAATGCACTCAGTCAACTTAGATTGTTTTATTCTAAGCCCTTGTCTTGTTTGACAGTTCCAGCTGTTCCTCTATCTTTAGACTCATTATTATTAGGTTGCTCTGTGTCTGAAGGAATTTTAAAATGTCCAATAACTTTGGCGCCTTTCAGGGTTAGTTATAGATCTGGTCTGCCCAATGCTGTTCATTTCACAGGGGTTTTTTTTCCACATATTTGCAAGCAAATAAACCTATTCATCTTTTTTCCATTTTAATTGGCGAGTCTGGGTTAAATAAAATAGAATCAGAAACCATGCGATGCTGTTGTGTGACTACAAAATGCTGCTTTTAATATAGATCATCACTTTCTTGTACCTATTTTGCATAGAAGAATCAATATCGTGAATTTCTGAATTAAAATTGGTCTAAGTTTTGATCTAAATCCCCAACCATACAGTCCAATCCCCAAATCCTGAGTATTTGATCACAATTCTACAATGCCAGACCTGCGATGTGCCATTAAGTCAGAGCCCTGAATCTCAAACCCAGAATTACAAACCTAGATTTCCAGTCTCCAAATATTGACTCAAGAATCCCAGAATCTCAGTCCTATAACTGCAGTCACTTTCCCAAATGCTGAGCAACTGCAGAACCAGTGGCAGCAGATTGAACAGTAATGTGCAGTCAGGAAAAGGGTAACCTACTGAAGAAATAGTTTGAATCTGAAAGCACAGAACAGACAAATGTCTGATTGCACTCATTGAAGGTTTTTATGGAGTTGGCTCAGGCTCAGTGGATGAAATGGCCTCTTACTTTGTCACAATTCCATGTTGGTATAATTGGGATTTTTCCACTCGATGGTCCCTGCAGTTCCCTTACTCACCAAAGCTTGCATACTTACACCACTGCACCCTCAGGACTGCCATGAAAAACCATGCCGGTTTCCCTGCCTCTCACATCCCAAAGCCGAGCAGCTTCTAGTGCACGTGGGTGGAACAGGTTACAGAGATAATCAGTGAATGGGATAGCGCTGTGAACCGAGCATCACCCGATGGGCTGAATTGACTCACTCTTTGCCATATGTAATGAGTCCTGCTCCTATGACAATCTGAGGGGTATTCTACACGCCACCTAATATCCTCCCCTTTATTGTAACTTCCCCTGTTCATCGCCCCAAATGTGAAGACAATTAAATTCCATTTTTTCACAACTTTAACACAGTCATGATATGTCCCTAATTAATCTCAAAGTGAAGGTTTATACTTTCTGAGATATGAATACCAGCAATTTGCCCACCACTAGTTTACGTAACGTCCCTCTAAATATTCAATTTGTACCTTTACGGAGGGATGGGGTTTCAATTGTTAAGGGAATCAAGGGATGTGGATCTGGTCAGGACAGTGTCACTGTGAGTCTGTGTTTGTGTGAGCATGAGCCAATAATGGCAGTAGTTTCACTGCTGGTCTAGTCACTGCCTCACAGCACCGGAGACCACGTTCAATCCTGACCTTCAGTGCACCCTGTGACCATGTGAATTTTCTCTAGTTCCCTCCCATATCCCCAAAATATGCAGTTGTTTGGCTAATTGACTACTGCAGATTGGCCCTACTTTGTAGGTGAGCAGTAAAATCTGGGTGGAGAATCAAATGGGATGAGGGTAGGATCAGTGTGACTGTGTGGTGATTCAGTGGGGACATACATGGTGGGTCCGTGCAGTGTCACCATGGCTATGCATGTGTTCCTGTGTTTGGTTGTGAGAGTGAATCTCCACTGTTGAGTGTGAGCGTTGCATGTGGGTGTGCCGTGTCCGCTGTGCTGGTGTGGTTTGCTCGGTTGGTCTATGCAGTGATTCACCATGTGGCTTGATCCATTACTTTAATGAATGATGTAAAGACTGGCACTATTTTCCAACACTATTGATGCATTTCACCGTTAATTACTGTCAGTAGCTTTATATTTAATGTTAGTCTTGACAGTAATATAACCTTGTTTCTACAGGTTGCCCTCACACCCTGCAAGCCTTGGTCCCATGCAGGGGCGGAAATCCCGGGGGGGGGGGGGGGGGGGGGGGGCCAGGTGGGACACGTCCCCCCCCCCCCCCCCCCCCCCCCCCCGTTTTTTGAGAGGTGGGGGACAATCCCCCCTCATTTTTTGTAATCCGGAATTTAAAACCCGGCCGCCAATAAATTGTGTCTCCCCTGTCCCCTCCATATTTTGTTTGCGATTTCCGTGCCTGGTCCCATGTATCTATCTACATGATATATGCCCCTTATACATCCATTGATGCTGACATGGCTGCCAATAGTCACTCTTTTACCAAGCTTTAATTACTTCTCATTTCTACCAGCTCTTCATAAGAAGGTGAGACAGACACGATGCTTTAATGTCCAGAGAAGGCTGAGGTGCCGTGTCCGTTACAGCTCTGTGAGGTTACTGTTGTGGAGGCCTGAGCCCCGCTGTTCTGCAGGAGTAGGTGCCTTGGCCACTGGGGTAAGGAGCAGATATTGGGTGCCGAGGCTCCAGTGTTCCGGCAGGTGGAGGCGTGGCAGTCTCCCTGTCTGATGCTCATCAGGCCACTGTTGTCGTCCGAGCACTGCGAACACAGGGCTCTCTCCGGTGTCGACTGTGACTTGCACCGCGTGCCACACTGGTGCTGACAGGACAACTGTAAAAGAAAGCACAGTCCCAATGAAGGCTGCACTCGTACAATATGAAACAGTATAGCACAGGAACACGCCCTTCGGCCCACAATGGCTGTGCCAAACTTGATACCAAGACCATCTCTCGTCTACTTGCACAGAATCCATATCCCTGTCAATGTGGGCTCATCAACCAGTCGTTAAATAATGGCAATGATTGAAGCCATTAGAGGGGACATCTCACACACATCACTCAGTCCAACAGCAACACCTTTGGAATTTCCAGCTATTATTTTAATTGGCTATTGAGTTTCAGGAAGAAGTGGCTGGAATAGGCCATTCGGCCCTTCTAGCAATCATCGACATTTAATCTGATCATGGCTGATCATCCCTAATCAGTATCCCGTTCCTTCTCCCCATATGACTCCGCTATCTTCAAGAGCACTATCTAGCTCTCTCTTTAAAGCATCCAGAGAACTGGCCTCCACCACCCTCTGAGGCAGAGAATTCCACAGACTCACAACTCTCTGTGTGAAGAAGTGTTTCCTCATCTCCGTTCTAAATGGCTTACCCCTTATTCTTAAAATGTAGCCCCTGGTTCTGGGCTCCCTCAACATCGGGAACATGTTTCCTGCCTCTAGCGGGTCCAAAGCCTTAATAATCTTATATGTTTCAATGAGATATCCTCTCATCCTTCTAAACTCCAGAGTGTACAAGCCCAGCTGCTCCATTCTTTCAGCATATGACAGTCCCGCCATCCCGGGAATTAACCTTGTAAACCTACGCTGCACTCCCTCAATAGCAAGAATATCTTTCCTCAAATTAGGGGACCAAAACGGCACACAATACTCCAGGTGTGGTCTCACTAGGGCCCTATACAACTGCAGAAGGACCTCTTTGCTCCTATACTCAACTCCTCGTGTTATGAAGGCCAACATGCCATTCGCTTTCTTCACTGCCTGATGTACCTGCTGTACCTTTCATTGACTGATGAACAAGGACCCCCAGATCCCGTTGTACTTCCCCTTTTCCCAATTTGACGCCATTTAGATAGTAATCTGCCTTCCTGTTTTAGCTACCCAAGTGGATTACCTCACATTTATCCACATTAAACTGCATCTACCATGCATCTGCCCACTCACCCAACCTGTCCAAGTCACCGTGCATTCTCATAGCATCCTTCTCACAGTTCACATTGTCACACAGCTGTGTGAAATCTGCAAATTTGCTAATGTTACTTTGAATCCCTTCATCTAAATCATTGATGTATATTGTAAATAGCTGCGGTCCCAGCACCGAGCCTTGCGGTATCCCACTAGTCTCTGCCTGTCATTCTGAAAGGGGTCCGTTAATCCCTACTCTTTGATTCCTGCCTGCCAACCAATTTTCTATCCATGTCAGCACTCTCCGCCCCATACCATGTGCCCTAATTTTGCCCACTAATCTCCTATGTGGGACCTTATCAAATGCTTTCTGGAAGTCCAGGTACACTACATCCACTGGCTCTCCCATGTCCATTTTCCTAGTTACATTCCAGAAGATTAGTCAAGCAAGATTTCCCCTTCGTAAATCCATGCTGACTCAGACCGATCCTGTTACTACTATCCAAATGTGCCTCTATTTCATCTTTTATAATTGACTCCCGCATCTTCCCCACAACCGATGTCAGGCTAACGTGTATAATTCCGTTTTCTAGGACAAGGGGTCACAGCTTAAGGATAAAGGGGAAATCCTTTAAAACCGAGATGAGAAGAACTTTTTTCACGCAGAGAGTGGTGAATCTCTGGAACTCTCTGCCACAGAGGGTAGTTGAGGCCAGTTCATTGGCTATATTTAAGAGGGAGTTAGATGTGGCCCTTGTGGCTAAGGGGATCAGGGGGTATGGAGAGAAGGCTGGTACGGGATACTGAGTTGGATGATCAGCCATGATCATATTGAATGGCGGTGCAGGCTCGAAGGGCCGAATGGCCTACTCCTGCACCTAATTTCTATGTTTCTCTTTACCGCCTTTCTTAAAAAGTGGGATAACATTAGCTACTATCCAATCCACAGGAACTGATCCTGAATCTATAGAACATTGGAAAATGATCACCAATGCATTCACGATTTCTAGAGCCACCTCCTTGAGTACCGTGGGATGCTGGATACCATCAGGCCCTGGGGATTTATCAGCCTTCAGCCCCATCAGTCTACCCAACACCATTTCCTGCCTAATGTGGATTTCCTTCAGTTCCTCTGTCACCCCAGATCCTCTGGCACTAGTACATCAGGAAGATTGTTTGTGTCTTCCTAATGCCACAGTCCCACTTAGGAAACCTGAACGGAAACCTCTAGTAACCTTGCGCCCCACCCACGGTTTCCATGAGTCGCCAGAGGTTTTGGTCACTTGCCTGGAAAGCCTCGACCGAAGCGTGAGCTGCATCTACTGACCAAAGATCCTACAGGATCTTTGCTGACACACACACACACACACACACACACACACACACACACGCACGCACGCACGCACACACACACACACACACACACACACACACACACACCACGAAGGTGGGGGCCAGGGACAGCGGAGGAGCGCTGTTTGCGCGATGAAAAGGAAGGTAAACGGCTGCCACAGAGCACGGTGAGTCCTTTAGAGAACGCGGGGGGAGGAAGAGAAGGGGAGAGAAGAGGAGAGAAGCGGAGAGAAGGGGGGTAGAAGGAGTGGAGACAGTTTTAAGAAGTTTAATAAAGTTAGCGGGCATTTTACCTTCCGGCGGATCTTCTAGGTCCTGAAAACCAAAGATCCTATAGGATCTTTGCTGAAAACTCCAATGGGCCAATCAAAATGGCCGGTCAGCGAAGGAGATTGCCTTCGACTGCCGGTGAATAATTAGCGACCCCACTCCACTGGCTTCGACCAAACGGCAACCTCATTTTAGTCCAGGCCGGTTTTGATTTTGTCGAAATAATCGCAGGAACATAGAAGAAGCCCCGATGAGGGAGAACCAGTGGATGTGTTATATCTGGACTTTCAGAAGGCTTTCGACAAGGTCCCACATAAGACATTAGTATACAAACTTAAAGCACATGGTATTGGGGGTTCAGTATTGATGTGGATAGAGAACTGGCTGGCAAACAGGAAGCAAAGAGTAGGAGTAAACGGGTCCTTTTCAGAATGGCAGGCAGTGACTAGTGGGGTACCGCAAGGCTCAGTGCTGGGACCCCAGCTATTTACAATATATATTAATGATTTGGACGAGGGAATTGAATGCAACATCTCCAAGTTTGCGGATGACACGAAGCTGGGGGGCAGTGTTAGCTGTGAGGAGGATGCTAGGAGGCTGCAAGGTGACTTGGATAGGCTGGGTGAGTGGGCAAATGCATGGCAGATGCAGTATAATGTGGATAAATGTGAGGTTATCCACTTTGGTGGCAAAAACAGGAAAATAGACTATTATCTAAATGGTAGCCGATTAGGAAAAGGGGAGATGCAACGAGACCTGGGTGAGACCAGTCATTGAAAGTAGGCAGGTACACAAAAATGCTGGAGAAACTCAGTGGGTGCAGCAGCATCTATGCAGCGACGGAAATAGGCAACGTTTCGGGCCGAAACTCTTCTTCAGACTGATGGGTGACGGGGAGAGGAAAGGAAAAAGGAGGAGGAGGAGCCCGAGGACTGAGGGATGGGAGGAGACAGCCCGAGGGCTGAGGAAGGGGAGGAGCCAGAAGGGCTAACAAACTTGGGAGAATTCAATGTGCATGCCCGCAGGATGCAAACTCCCCAAGCGGAATATGAGGTGCTGTTCCTCCAATTTCCGGTGTTGCTCACTCTGGCCATGGAGGCCATGAAAGTAGGCATGCAGGTGCAGCAGGCAGTGAAGAAAGCGAATGGTATGTTAGCATTCATAGCAAAAGGATTTGAGTATAGGAGCAGGGAGGTTCTACTGCAGTTGTACAGGGTATTGGTGAGACCACACCTGGAGTATTGTGTACAGTTTTGGTGTCCAAATCTGAGGAAAGACATTCTTGCCATAGAGGGAGTACAGACTGATTCCTGGGATGTCAGGACTTTCATATGAAGAAAGACTGGATAGACTTGGCTTGTACTCGTTGGAATTTAGAAGATTGAGGGGGGATCTTATAGAAACTTACAAAATTCTTAAGGGGTTGGACAGGCTAGATGCAGGAAGATTGTTACCGATGTTGGGGAAGTCCAGGACAAGGGGTCACAGTTTGAGGATAAAGGGGAAATCCTTTCGGACCGAGATGAGAAAAAACATTTTTCACACAGAGCGTGGTAAATCTCTGGAACTCTCTGCCACAGAAGGTAGTTGAGGCCAGTTCATTGGCTATATTTAAGAGGGAGTTAGATGTGGCCCTTGTGGCTAAAGGGATCAGGGGGTATGGAGAGAAGGCAGGTACAGGATACGGAGTTGGATGATCAGCCATGATCATATTGAATGGCGGTGCAGGTTCGAAGGGCCGAATGGCCTACTCCTGCACCTATTTTCTATGTTTCTATGGCTCGGCGGAAACCACTTTCGACCATTAGGGAGAGTGACCAAAACCTCCGGGAACCTCACGGAAACCTTGGGTGGGGCGCAAGGTCACCAGAGGTTTCCGTTCAGGTTTTCTAAGTGGGACAGGGGCATTAGTGAAGACAGATCCAAAGTACCTGTTCAACTCATCTGCCATTACCTTGTTCCCCATAATAAATTCATCTTTTTCAGTCTTCAAGCGTCCAACTTTGGTCTTGTAATTTTTTCCTCTTCACATACCTAAAGAAGCTTTTACTATCCTCCTTTATATTCTTGGCTAGCTTACCTTCATACCTCATCTTTTCTCCTCGTATTGCCTTTTTTGTTATCTTCTGTTGCTCCTTAAACATTACCCAATCCTCTTGCTGCCCGCTCATCTTTGCTATGTTGTACTTCTTCTCTTTTATATTGATACTGTTCCTGACGTCCCTTGTCAGCCACGATCACCCCTTACTCCCCTTGGAATCTTTCTTCCTTTTTGGAATGCCCTGATCCTGCACCTTCTGTATTATTCCCAGAAATACCTGCCATTGTTGTTCCAATGTCATCCCTGCAAGGGCATGTTTCCAGTCAACTATGGCCAGCTCATGGCTCCATAGTCCCCTTTATTCAACTGTAACTTTGACACCTCCGATGCTAAGGAGACTATTATCCATCGGGTCCCTGCGGCTACCATCCATGCAATCCCATCAGTCCCATTTTCTTAATTCCCTGTGATCCTGCAAACTATTCTCTTTCCTATGTCCATCCACTCAGCTACACTAGAGCTAACTTATAGTAGTGAATTAACCAACAAGCATAATTTGGGATATGGGAGGAAACTAGAGCACCCAGTTGGAAACCCACACAACCAAAGGGATTACATGCAAACCACACAGAGCTGGAGGTGGGGATTGAACACAAATGGCCAAAGCTGTAATGCAACAGTACTATCTGAGACACTGCTTTGCTGCTGACTCGGTGCAGAAGGATCCAATTCTGCTACCTCCTTAAGAAAGCCTCTAAGACCCTGGTCTTGGCAAGGTTTACATTTCAATAATTTTTCAAATCACTTCTGTAAATTCCTGTTGAATTGCTATTGTCTTTCATGCAGCAGGCTTCGAAGACTAGAACCTTTCTCTCCATATTGTCATAGAATAATACAGCGTGGAAACAGGCCCTTCAGTCCAACTTGCCCACACCGGCCAACATGTCCCAGCTACGAACACCCGGCACCAGCAACAGCAACAGACATCCTAATGAAGGCATTTGAGGGGAACCTACTGGTGATGGCACTCCCACAAGCCTGTTACCACTCTCCTTCTAACAAGTATTTATCCCTAGCTTGAGATAAGGTATTGATGTAGCCAAGGCGAAGATCTCTAGTGCTTTTGAAATGTAGAATATTATTGTAGGGTTTGAAGGTCTGATGTGGAGTATGCCGGGGCTATTTGGAACCATTGGCCACAGTCTCAAAATAAGAGGTCAGCCATTCAAGAAGAGATGAGAAGAAACATTTTCACCCACAGGATGTTGAGCCATTGGAATTCTCTATACTCAAGGCAAGTTGGGATTTGTGGTGGAACGTGGTGCTGATATAACAGATTAGTCATGAATTAAATGTTGCAGCAGGCGCAAGGGGTCAAATAGTCAGGTCAAGTCAAGTCGAGATTAAGTGTCTAGAATGTTTCATTGTCATATGTACCAACAAGGGAACAATTAAATTCTTACTTACTGCAGTAAATTCTTACTTACTGCAATTAAATTCTTACTTATTGGCTCATAATATGCAATCACGCACAGATAATATACGATAATCCAAAATACAATCAATTAAAAGCCGTAATAGTAGATAACCGTAGGTCCGTAACCGTGCAGTAAATGAAGACACAATCCATTGTGCATCATAGTTGTTCAGGTTAGTGTTGTGTGGTGTTCAAGAGCTGGATAGTTACTGGGAGGAAGTTGATCTTCAATCTGATGATCACGGTTTGCCGACCGCTATACCTTCTTCCTGATGGTAGTAGCGAGAAGCCACAGGTCCAGGTTATATTAACAATGCTTGTTTTAGGCAATACCTCCTATAGATTCCTCGAATGGCAGAGTGGTCTGTATCTGTGCTGGACAGGCATTGTCTACTACTCTCTGTAGTCTGCACAAGTACGGTAGGTACTGTTACAATCAAAATCTGCCTTGCAGTAGCATCACAGGCACAGAGTGTCAGACAACATAAAACATGAATTATAAATTACACACTTTCTACAAAACTGAAAAAAAAGACTGCAAATAACAGTGCAAAACACAATTTAAAAAAGTCCATGGTATTGCAAGAGGTGGTCCAAGATAGGATTAGAAATTGTACAGGTTAGTTCAGGAACCTGACAGTTGTAGGAAAGTAACTGTTCCTGAACTTGGTGGTGTGGGGTTTCAGGCTTGTGAATCTCCTGCCATCAGTGGCAAAGTGAAGAAAGCATGGTGGCATCTACACTAACTTCTGCTTCTTATGTTTTTATCTGTATTTTGTAGCTGTTGGCCGTGTGAATGAACAGTTAGGGAGCTGGACAGTGAGCCAGTCAAGGGGATCGTTATGTTTAGGATGATATCAAGCTCAATGCATATTGCTATATTTAAATTAATCAGGGTAAGTACAGAGTATTAATGCTTTAATTTGGAGTTAATGAAAGGGTTTCAAGAGATGAGTGACTTTGGTACTGGATACCAAGGTCCTGTTTATGGCTGGTCCTGGTAGGTTTCTGCCCAATAGTGCTATCCAGCTCATTGAATGGAGGGGGGACTGTGATGATAACACGTTGCGAGAAAACATTAGAACCTCCACGGTAGACAAAATTGCTGGAACAACTCAGTGGGTACGGCAGCATCTATGGAGTGAAGGAAATAGGCAACGTTTCGGGCCTTTGAGTTTCGGCACGAAACGTTGCCTATTTCCTTCGCTCCATAGATGCTGCCGTACCCACTGAGTTTCTCCAGCAATTTTGTGTACCTTCGATTTTCCAGCATCTGCAGTTCCTTCTTGAATATTAGAACCTCCACCTTTAGAGATGGCCACTGCCTGGTGTTGTGTAGTGCCCTTGGCTGAATACTTCCTGTTCTTGCCGCCTGCAGGCACGGCAGGACCTATGATTCATATTGATTTGTGGAGTCATACAACCAAGATGTGATCGTAAAATGGAAGCTGAAGATGGTTGGTCCCTGAGGAGATCCTGGGATCATTGACCCCCAACAAATATGCACATCTTCCACTTTGCAAATATGACAATATCCGTTAATTAATATGTTGGATGAACACTTTGATCATTTATTCTCCACCTCTAAATGTCCCAGGACTGAGGAAGCAGTTCACAGTCGACCACATGGCAAGGCCTAGATTCACAAACAAGTCCGATCAGGTAATGACCAGATTTTCTTCACTGAGGGACAACATTGGTGAAACAAATGGGATTTTATGAAAATATTCTAGTTTGTGGCTACTGTCACCAAGGCTGTTTTGGGTAAAATTCCAGAATGGTATCGTACAAAATGGTGAGAGGCATAAATAAGGTGATTGGTCACTGTCTTATTTCTAGGGTAGACTAGTCCAGAACTGGAAGGTATTAGTTTACAGAGAGAATGTAAAGATCCACAAGGAAAGTGGTCTTGCTGGTTGCCTACTAGACCACTTGGACAACAAGATCACATACATCAGGCTATTGTACAATAACCACAGCTCTACTAACGTTATGGTCTGGTTAACTAGTATTACTGGTTATTAATTTGATTTGTATATTTATTTGTGTTATTGCATTAACAAGGCCCGTAAACCTGTAGCAAGTAAGAATTTCACTGCGTTGTTGCTGGTACAATCAAATGCAGTCTTGACTGTTAATTTTCTCTCCTTGGTTCTTGGTTTCTTGGTCCTCCAAAATATTCCAAATGGAATTTAAACTGGAGATGGTGAAGGGAGGGCTTAAGCCAGAAAGGGTTATTGGGAAGAAAGTGCTACTTTAAATTTAGTTGCATCTGGTTGGGTAACTATAGTAGGGTGGAGATTATTCCATGCTTTAATTGTGCGGGGGGAAGAACAAATTGCTGTATACATCTGTCTTTGTAGCTGGGATCACAAATTGGATCGAATGCCTGTCTGACATTGATGTATACGAGTCTGCACGTCTCTCTCGCTCTCAACCAGCCCCCCACGTTTCAGACTGCATGTAATTATCCTCTCTCTCTCTGTTTGTGAGAGCGCATGTGTCTCCCTCTGTTTTTCCCACTTCATCTGTGTCAGACTACAGGTGTTACTGCCTGTTCTTTCTCTCCCTTCCTCTCGAAGTGCATCATTGTGTGTGTGTGTGTGTGCACGCCACTCCTCCTGTGTAACCCTATACATCTCTCATTCCCTGTTTACATATACAACTGTACTTGTGCCTCTTTCTATCATGTATGTGTGAGGGTGGACAAGCGCATGAGTGTGAAAGGACAACTAAAGGGTTCTCTGTCTCCCTCTCTCAGCCTCTATGTCAAACTACAAGTGTCTCACTACAGACTCTTATACATCAATGTCAGACAGAGAGAAAATTAACAGTCAATAGTAGAACATTTGATTGCACCAGCTACAAAGCAGTGAAATTCTTACTTGCTACAGCTTTACGGACCTTGTTAATGCAATAACACAAATAAATATACAAAACAAATTAATAAGCAGTAATACTAGGTAACCAGGCCATTACGTTAGTAGAGCTGTGGTTGATGTACAATAGCCTGATGTATGTGATCTTGTTGGTCAAGTGGTCTAGTACACAACCAGCAAGATCACTTTCCTTGTGGTCTTTACACTCTCTCCATTCATTGTGATCATGGCTGATCATCCACAGTCAACAATTTACAGCAGCCATTTTTACCAGCTGCTCATCTTTGGGAAGAACCCACACGATGGAAGGTTTGTCAACGCCATTTAATGGAACGTTCTTGTACACCTGGAACAAAGCAATGAAATTCTTACTTCCGGCAATTTTTACAGACAAATGACCAGACTATAATAGTGCAAAACCAAAGCATGTCATGCTACTAAAAGTCCATGTAGATCTCAGTTGCTGAGGTGGCTTTGTGTCTGCAGTAGGATGTGAACTCCTGACTCCCACTCAGGGAAAGTGAGTGCTATCCATGGAAGGATGCACACAGGCACGGAGTTAGACACACACACAGACACAGAGACAGACATGAGTTAGACAAACACCAGGACAGAGACACATACACAGACAGTGTTAAACAGACAGAGTTAAACAGATACAGACACAGACCCAGTCACAGAGCTAGAGAGATACAGACACATAGCCAGCTAAAGATAGAGACCCAGAGTTAGACAGATACAGACACAGAGACAGAGTTAGACAGGCACAGAGCTAGTAGACATAGACACAGTTAGACAGGGAGATGGGCGCATGTTGACATGGTGCACATCTTTGCAGCGCACACACACTTGCAGAGGGATAACATTGTGGGTTGACGTTGAGTTTTGAGGTGCTTTTTTCCACCTGACCCCCACCCTTGGTCCAGTACCCGCGGCAAGAGCTTGCACTGGCTAGACCACCCAGGATGCAATGCAAGACCAGGTGCGGCCACTGCCAGTCAGCGGGGTCACAGGGTCAGCTCACAGCTCCCAGGTCAGTCATTCCCACAGGAGCAAATATTGGTTTGCTGCATTGGGAGTATTGCATGCAGTTCTGGGTGCCCATTTACAGGAAGGATGTGGAGGCTTTGGAGAAGGTGCAGAGGAGGTTCACCAGAATGCTGTCTGGATTATAGGGTATTAGCTACAGCGAAAGGTTGCGTAGATGGAGTGTTTTCTCTGAAATGATAGAGGTTGAGGTGAGACCTGATAGAAGGATATAAAATCATGACAGAATCTTTTTCCCAGGTTGATAATGCCCTACAGGGGAATAGCTATAAGTGAGAGGGGAAAATGTTTCAAGGAGAAAAGTTTGAAGGGCAGTCACGGTGGTGCAGCGGTAGAGTTGTTGCCTTACAGTGAATGCAGCACTGGAGATCCAGGCACGATCACCACTACGGGTGCTGCCTATACGGAGTTTGTTCGTTCTCCCCATAGGTTTTCTCCGAGATCTTCGTGTGTGGTGGGTGCCTTGAACACGCGTGGGGGAGTGGCATTTAAGAGGCGTTTAGATAGACACATGCATATTCAGGGACTGGATCGTACAAGCAAAGGAGATCAGTTTAACGGCGCATGTTTGGCATAAAAGTTGTGCTGTACTGTTTGTTCTATGCTCCATCTCTGGGCGTCAGCCCTGAATGTAGAACCGCTGTACTCTCCGAAACCCAGGGAAGCACAGGATTGCTGTGCAGGAGGGCGTTCGGTTACCGAGGCTTTTGACTCTACTGGGGTAATTCTGGTCAGTTGCCGCCCCCTCTTCCCCTGTGTTCACCACCATTCCGGCCGTGTCTGGCAGTTTACTTGCGACTGACGTTGGGCATTCGACCAGGGGTCGGGACACAGCCTGAGATTTTTCAACCACCTCCATCCACCTCACCCCTGACTGATGTCACCCCATCAGCCCCTCAGTCGGGATAGCCTTCCTCCCGCTGCAACTCGGCCCACTGTCAGCCCAGATACCCGGCGGGAGCAACACCAGCCCAGCACTGTTTATATCTGAGACCCGAGGTCCCGCAGTAATGACCCATCACACGCCCTCATTACCCGGCTCCCCAACCCCCCCCCCCACAAACACTAGAGATAGGCTGATGATGGCCGTGTGAGCTGTCTTGCACATAGGTCCAGAGGGATTGGTCAAGGGGAATAGGATAGAGTCGAGATATGTGGAGATAAATTCAGTGGGATAGGAGCAGGCAAAACAATGTAGTCTGCCACAGCAGTTGTGTTTATGTATTTTGCGTAGAAGGTAAAACTGGGCCGTGCGGGGTTGGCGAATGATAAGGTTGGATGGAGGCTGTGGAGGGCAGACAGCCCGAAGTAATAAAATCAGAAGTAGTCATATTTTGCTTGGGCAGATTGGTATGAATATTGATTTCTCTACCTTCAAGTAACACTTGCTTTCTCCTAGGCTGTGGGCTGAGGAGCTTTTTCATTCAAGCTCGTGACCCAACTCACGGAACTACCTGAATTTTTAACATATTGTGTAAAAATATGATATAAATCATTCCTGAAACACATCAAGACCAAAACCTGCACTTTTTTTAAAAATATGAGAAAAACCTCCAATTTTCCGAGTGGTAATGGTCCAATCAATGCACGTTTGACATTGAGGTTGGACACAAATTGCTCAATCCCACGCTTTGTTTTATGGTTGCTAGGCAGCGAGCACTCTGGGATCATGGCTGCCTCCTCATTACATCAAAACAATAACAAGGTTTCCAAGGAATAAAGGTAATGCTAACCTTGCTGATCATTTCAATTGATTTATCTTTATAAAGTTACGATGCGAACTGTTAAATATAAATGATAAATAACAAATGCAGAGCTAGGTTTAGGATTTGAGATTAGGGTCGGTCAGTCGGCTATTCGGTCGGTCGGTCAGTGGGTCGGTCGGTCAGTTGGTCAGGTCGGTCTGTAGGTAGGGCTGTCGGTAGGCCGATGGTTGCTGTGGAGGATCGGTCAGGCCGTTGGGCCGCCGGTGTGGCAGCGAGTGGTCGGACAGCCAGTGGGTGCTGCGAGTGGTCGGTCGGTCTGTCGGTAGGCCGTTGTGGCAGCGAGCGAGCGGGCAGACTGTCGGAGCTGGTGCTATGAGGGTGCTGAAGGCGGCCCGGGCGGTGTGCAGGGCAGTGCTGCTCCCCACCATCATCACCATGATGATCCAGAAGGGCATGCTGGGTGAGGTGGACACGCTGCAGGGTCACACGTACGTAGCCCGCAGCTGGTCCCAAAGTGGCTCCAGCTCCAGCCGTGGGCAGTTCTGGAAGGGGGGGGGGGGGGGGGGGGGGGGGGGGGTAGGCGTTTTCCTGTCAGTGGAAGATGCCTTAGCCTTCCCCCAGCCTGGCACTGACCAAGTCCCACTATGGCCATGACCCCGACTCTGCACACTGGCAGTCAGTGGTGTTCTGTAAACGGGGGAACCCACAGGTACTGACCTCACCCACTAATTTCGCTGGTTCAGGAGCCAGAACTCTGCAGCAGTCTCATTCAAAATACCCACTCACAATTATATTCATTACTAGATTAAGTGGGACCCGTTGGGTCCCAGCATCACACGGGAGAGTGTCTGTTGCGCTAGTATGTGTGTTGCGTGCCGAAGGTACTGGTTTCCAGAGGGCTAGTATAGACATTGTGGGCCGTATGGATGCTTGGGCAGGCATGCAACTGTTGCAACAATTTTAAAAGCCAAGCCAAGGCAAACAATTGGGCTGCAGCCACCTGACAACCACAATTCATTTTGTGAACACAAAATTGTTAGGTTCATGAGATTGATCCTTGGGATGGCAGGACTGTCATATGAGGAAAGATTGGAAAGACTAGGCTTGTATTCACTGGAGTTTAGAAGGATGAGTGGGAGTCTTATAGAAACATATAAAATTATAAAAGGACTGGACAAGCTAGATTCAGGTAAATGTTCCCAATGTTGGGCGAGTCCAGAACCAGGGGCCACAGTCTTAGAATAAAGGGGAGGTCATTTAAGACTGAGGTGAAAAAAACGTTTTCACCCAGAGAGTTGTCAATTTGTGGAATTCCCTGCCACAGAGGGTAGTGGAGGCCAAGTCACTGGATGGATTTAAGAGAGAGTTAGGTAGAGCTCTAGGGGCTAGTGGAATCAAGGGATATGGGGAGAATGCAGGTGAGGAAATATTATACAAATAGAACCGCTTGGATAGTGACTTTTATATAAGCTAGGTAATTTGCAAAAGAAAAGCTAAAAGCTTTCCTGAACCGAAATAAAGTGCAAACAGACACATACACACAGGCAAAGATGAATCAAAACATGGAGGCCTGAACCAGAACCTGCTTAGCTTAGGTTATTGTTTGGGGCAATTATAGCACTGAAAGAAAAATTGTATTTGATATGGCTTTGTGTTGAAGATTCGGAAGTTGAATAAGGGGCCTCTTCTTAGGCCATCTGCTCTGGCTCTATGGCACATTTTTGAGCTCTGAATGTGACATAAAGGTGAAGAGTTATGGCTTGTTTTGCTAGGTTTGAGAGAATTCAAGGCTGAGAGATGATAGACTGCAGTTAGCTTTGGCTGTGTACAATTATAATGTGTGATAAGGAATAAGATGCAAGTGAAAGAATAGTTGCTTTGAGAATTAATTAGATTGAGGGAGTAGTTTATAGAAGGTTGAAGCAGATGGAATTCTGACGTAATGGTCTGAGATGTAGTCTCTTGTGTTCTGCCTGGTACATGAGATTGGAAATCCTACTTCCCGATAACAGGAAAGGCACCAAACTCATATTAAGTAAATTGACAGATTTACGACCCATGTATCTTTGGATGGGAGGTGGAAATGTGCGTTTTGAACTTAGAAACTGTAATTCAGCAAACTTATATAATTAATGTTTTAAAGACATAGGTAATGGTATTTCAAAATGTGTAAAATTATAGTAACACCAATTATGAAATGTATTGGCTTAATAGAAAGGTACACTTTAGACTTATAGAAATTGTTTAGATTTATAGAAATATATTTTCTCTTGGTATAGACAGTGTGTATGACTTGTGTGATCATTGTGTTATATACGTATCTTGTATTTTGAGGAATGGTCTTTCATAAGAGCCTACTGGGGTTTTGCTGTGTTGAAATAAAATAATTCTAAAACAGTTATAAAGCACAGGCAAACAAAGGCTGTAATGAGGCCAGGGAAGGGGGATCATGTGACTGATGTTGTAAATCACCAGAAGGACTCAGATGATTGGTTACTAGCTTGTCATACCCTCTGTATCTAAAATGTCTAATACCTATATAAATGCCATGAGTTTGTATCAAAGTTACTCCTCTCTGGACCCGCCCCAGAGCATCAGCTCTGTGTTGGAAGGTTCAAGAGACTAGTCTCAGCTGAATAAAGAATTGATTTTAACAGCAACAAGTGTTTGAGTCAAGTTGACTTCAGATTGAAAGAACTCAGTTTAACATTTGGTGTCAGAAGTGGGATTCAGATGGATAACCGAGTCAAGTGTTTGAGTCAAGTTTTTTCACCCAGAGAGTTGTCAATTTGTGGAATTCCCTGCCACAGAGGGTAGTGGAGGCCAAGTCACTGGATGGATTTAAGAGAGAGTTAGATAGAGCTCTAGGGGCTAGTGGAATCAAGGGATATGGGGAGAATGCAGGCACGGGTTATTGATTGGGGACGATCAGCCATGATCGTAATGAATGGCGGTGCTGGATCGAAGGGCTGAATGGCCTCCTCCTGGCACCTATTTTTTATATGTTTCTATAAATTTAAATAGTTTAAATAGATCTCAGCACGGAATTAGGCTCCCCATGATGTAATATGATGGATAGACTCGGCTTGACTTTCCCTAGAATTTAGAAGATTGAGGGGGGATCTTATAGAAACTTACTAAATTCTTAAGGGGTTGGACAGGCTAGATGCAGGAAGATTGTTCCCGATGTTGGGGAAGTCCAGAGCAAGGGGTCATAGTTTAAGTATAAGGGGGAAATCTTTTAGGACCGAGATGAGAAAAACATTTTTCACACAGAGAGTGGTGAATCTCTGGAATTCTCTGCCACAGAAGGTAGTTGAGGCTAGTTCATTGGCTATATTTAAGAGGGAGTTAGATGTGGCCCTTGTGGCTAAAGGGATCAGGGGGTATGGAGAGAAGGCAGGTACAGGATACTGAGTTGGATGATCAGCCATGATCATATTGAATGGCGGTGCAGGCTCGAAGGGCCTAATGGCCTACTCCTGCACCCATTTTCTATGTTTCTATGTAATATGGTTATTGGACTAGATGGCGCTTACTTTTTCAATCTCATTTTCTAATTAGTTTAATTAATTAACCATATAACCATATAACAATTACAGCACTGAAACAGGCCATCTCGGCCCTACAAGTCCGTGCCGAACAACTTTTTTTCCCCTTAGTCCCACCTGCCTGCACTCATACCATAACCCTCCATTCCCTTCTCATCCATATGCCTATCCAATTTATTTTTAAATGATACCAATGAACCTGCCTCCACCACTTACACTGGGAGCTCATTCCACACCGCTACCACTCTCTGCGTAAAGAAGTTCCCCCTCATATTACCCCTAAACTTCTGTCCCTTTATTCTGAAGTCATGTCCTCTTGTTTGAATCTTCCCTATTCTCAAAGGGAAAAGCTTGTCCACATCAACTCTGTCTATCCCTCTCATCATTTTAAAGACCTCTATCAGGTCCCCCCTTAACCTTCTGCGCTCCAGAGAATAAAGACCTAACTTATTCAACCTATCTCTGTAACTTAGTTGTTGAAACCCAGGCAACATTCTAGTAAATCTCCTCTGTACTCTCTCTATTTTGTTGACATCCTTCCTATAATTGGGCGACCAAAATTGTACACCATACTCCAGATTTGGTCTCACCAATGCCTTGTACAATTTTAACATTACATCCCAGCAATTAATGTGCGCCTTTTGGCACTGACGATTTATGACTTCCTTCTCAATTATCTTTTATCTAAATCTGTCCAAAGTTTCATGTAGTTCCGAGACATGGGTCACGAAAGTTAAATTGTAGACACATTTTCAATGCTGGGCCCACAGCCTAGTTCTCCAACTAGTTTCACTGCCCTCCAGATTAATTATACTGTTTGCATGCCTTGTTGTCACCAACCCTCAGCCATCCATTAACCATTTTACATTTCCTTTATCATCATCTGCTTTGATCTGTTTTCATACCTTACATTCCTCTTTGTACCCTTCCATATCTCTAGTCCCCTTCTCCCCTGACACTCAGTCTGAAGAAGAGTCTCGACCCGAAACGTCACCCATTCCTTCTCTAGAGAGATGCTGCCTGTCCTGCTGAGTTATTCCAGCATTTTGTCTCCACGCCCACCCCCACCCCCACCACTAGAGTCCGGGCTCTGACCCCAGCCCCACCACCCCGTCCCTCACCTGTCCATTCAGCCACGACGAGTCCTCCCTGAAGGGGCTGTTGTGCTCGCAATCGGCTTCCTGCTTCTGGTGCCTCTGCATAAAGCACTTGTTCCTGTGCGGCCGCCGGGCCTGGCACTCCTTCTGCTTGCTCTGGGTGGCCGAACTCAGCCAGGACGTGTCGCCTCTGGGGAAGGTGGCGCCGCCAGCCAGCTTAGCCCCGCAGCCCAAACACACGCCGCCGCCGCCACCGCATTGCTGCCGGCCCGCTCTGGGTGCCGCCCGCCGCTCGTTGCATCCGCCGCCGTGACCACAGTAGCCACAGTCGCACCTCCCGGGCTTCTGAAGATGACATTCCTTTAATGCGGACAGAAGACAGACACAAAAAGCTGGGGTAACAGCGGGACAGGCAGCAGCGTCTCTGGAGAAAAGGAATGGGTGGTGTTTCTGGTCGAGACCATTCAGTCAGAGTCGGGGGAGAGGGAAACGAGAGATATAGATGGTGGTGTTTAAGAAGGAGCTGCAGATGCTGGAAAATCGAAGGTAGACAAAAGTGTTGGAGAAACCCAGCGGGTGCAGCAGCATCTAAGGAGCGAAGGAAATAAGCAACGCTTCGGGCCGAAACCGATGCTGGTGTAGAGAGATAGAGAACAATGAATGAAAGATATGCAAAAAAGTAACGATGATAAAGGAAGCAGGCCATGCATTGTTAGTTGTGTGTCAGGTGAGAACGCTTGCTTACCTGCTGCGTCTTGGACGAGGCGCAGCATTCATCTTCTGCCGACGCCAACATTCCCGACTGCAGGACAGACGGCTTGTAGGACAGGCAGGTGGTCCCCAGATCATCCTTCTCCCGGACATACAGGTCGTCGCACGGGCTGCTGCACTTGACCTGGCCGCCCATCTCCCTGCAGCCCCCCATCTCCCTGCAACCGCCCATCTCCCTGCACCCCCCCATCTCCCTGCAGCCGCTCATCTCCCTGCATCCCCCCATCTCCCTGCAGCCGCTCATTTCCATGCAGCCGCCCATGTCCCTGCAGCCGCCCGGCGGCTCCTCGTCCCTGTGAGCTCCCATACCAAACAGGCTGCAGCCCCCCTTCATCTTGGGCGACGACGCGGCCGCATCCCGCGGGCTCCTGGTGGCGTGGGGCCGGTTGCGGTCTCGTAGGCTGCAGAGAGGGAAGGGTCTAATGTAGGGGCCCGTCCCTCGCTCCTCCACCTCAAACATGCTGGTCCTTTGCAAGAAGCATTTCCTCGGCTGCTCGTCCATTCCGCACAGCCCCGATTTCTGAGCGCAGGAAAACAAGGGTTCTGGGAAGATGGCAGTCTTGGCTAAGGTGCCGCACTTGCAGGAGGTGTAACAGCCTGTCGGGCAGACCGTTACCCAGTCGTGGTCGTCCTGGGAACACGATCGCTTATGCGGCTCCTTCCTCCCGTGTTTCGGCGAGTGTCGGTGCGTGGACTCGGCGCTGTCCTCGCACAAGTGTAGTTTCTGCTCACAGCAGCACAGTACCGCCTCCTCGCATCCCGGGCTCGACCTACACACGTAAACAAACGGTTCGCAGTCTCTGTAAACGGCAGAAGATGGGGAGCCGCAATCATTCTCTGCAACACACAATCACAGCCAGTGGGACACAATGAGTGACAGTGGGAGCATCCTCCCGTCAACCACCTGCTCGCTTATCTAATGCCTCACCCAGCGACACGGTGACCCGAGGTGCCTCTCCCTGAATCTCATAGCTTCTGATACTATTGTGTTGGAAAGAACTGTAGAAGTTGGGAGATCATGTTGCTGTTGTATAAGACGTTGGTGAGACAGCATTTAGAATATGGTGTTCAGTTCTGGGCACCATCTTATAGGAAATATATTGTCAAGCTTGAAAGGGTTCAGAAAAGATTTACGAGGATGTTGCCAGGACTAGATGATGTTAGCTATAGGGAGAGGTAGGCTGGGTCTCTATTCCATGGAGCGCAGGAGGTTGAAGGATGAGCTTAAAGAGGTGTACAAAATAGATCAGGTAGATGCAGAGTCTCTTGCCCAGAGTAGGGGAATTGAGGACCAGAGGACATAGGTTCAAGGTGAAGGGGGAAATATTTAATAGGCTTCTGAGGGGTAACCTTTTCACACCGAGAGTGGTGGGTGTATGGAACAAGCTGCCAGATGAGGTAGTTGAGGCTGGGACTATCCCAACGTTTAAGGAAACAGTTAGACAGGTACATCGATAGGACAGGTTTGGAGGGATATGGACCAAGCGCAGGCCGGTGTGGGCAAGTTGGGCCAAACAGCTTGTTCAACACTATATCACTCTATGAGCATTTGAGTTTAGGAGCAAGGAGGTCCTACTGCAATCACAGTTTAAGGATAAGGGGGAAATCTTTTAGGACCAAGATGAGAAAATCATTTTTTACACAGAGAGTGGTGAATCCGTGGAATTCTCTGGCACAGAAGGTAGTTGAGGCCAGTTCATTTGCTATATTTAAGAGGGAGTTAGATGTGGCCCTTGTGGCTAAAGGGATCAGGGGGTATGGAGAGAAGGCAGGGATGGGATACTGAGTTGGATGATCAGCCATGATCATATTGAATGGCGGTGCAGGCTCGAAGGACCGAATGGCCTACTGCACCTATTTTCTATGTTTCTATGACCCCTGGTGAGACCACACCTGGAGTATTGTGTGCCATGTTGGTCTCCTGATTTGAGGAAGGACATTATTGCTATTGAGGGAGTGCAGCGTAGGTTCACCAGGTTCATTCCCGGGATGGCAGGATTGACATATGATGAAAGAATGGATCGACTGGGCTTGTATTCATTTAGAAGGATGAGAGAATATCTGATAGAAACATATACAATTCTTAAAGGATTGGACAGGCTAGACGCAGGAAAAATGTTGCCAATGTTGGGGGAATCCAGAACCAGGGGTCACAGTTTAAGAATAAAGGGTACGGGATGAGGAAAAGCTTTTTCACCCAGAGAGTTGTGAATCTGTGGAATTCTCTGCCACGGAAGGCAGTGGAGGCCAATTCACTGGATGTATTCAAGAGGGAGTTAGATATAGCTCATAGGGATAAAGGAATCAAGGGATATGGGGGAAAACAGGAACAGGGTACTGATCTTAGATAATCAGCTATGATATTGAATAGCATTGCTGGCTTGAATGGCCTGCTCCTCCACCTATTTGTCTATGTTTCCACTCTATGGAATCCACTCAGTGCAATTCAGAAACATAGTGACGATCATTTGGAAATAGTACACACTTCTGGACCAGGCAGAGTAAACATAGAGTCAGGAGGGAATGGGCTCAGATTCAGAATCAAGAGGAGCCCGTTTAAAACTGAGCGCTTCTTCTCGCAGAGTTTACGAGTCTTCACAGAGACGGGGGGGGGGGGGGGGGGGGGTGAGTAAAGTCCACTGGTATATTTAAGGCTGAGATAGCTAGACACATATAGTTAGTGTCCCACCCTAACCACACCCGTCTCTCACCATTCCCACCACACAGCCTGCCCCACACCCACCATATACCCGTATCCGTCGCCTCTCTGCACCACCGTCTGTCTACACGCCGCCCCTTCCTACCCACACCCCACCCCTCGTCACTGGCCCGTGACCATCACCCTTCCCTGCAAACACTCGATGCCACTGCCCTCACCCCCCCGCACCACCCGACCCCCTCCCTCCCCTCGCCACCACCCCCAGCCCCGATCCCTCTCCCTCACCTCCGTGTGTCCACTTGCCCGCCCCTCCCTCCCTCACCTCGCTGCATCGCCGAGCCGCTCCCTCTTCCCGCGGGTCCTCTCCCGGCCGCGGCTGGGCGCCAGCCATCACCTCAGCGCCACGTCACAAGCACCAGGGCCTGAGCTCAAACAGCGGCCCCGGCCCTCGGGCCTGACCCCCCGGCCCGCCCATGTACCTGCCCCTCATCCCCCGAACCTCAACCCGGGCCACCACGGACCCCTGATTCCCACCTTCCTAACCGTGAACTCGTCGACCTCGAATCCCCAGACCAAGATCCTGACCTTGAGCACCTCCCGCCCCTTGAACTCCAGCCTGGAGACCTTCACCCTTCACCTGAACTCCCACACCGTTGATCCCTGGACCCCCAGTCCACGTCCCTTAACCACAAGCAATGGCCACCCCAAAACCCATCTCCCATCAGATTATTAACCCCCAGATATTGACCCAAATCTTCAATGCACTAATAAGGCAGGAATGACCCACACATGCTGGCCTCACAATCCCTCCCACCCCTGACTCCACAGAACCTGAACCCATGGATCCTGAGCTTCCAATGCCACACCTGGAGTATGGATGGGTCTCAACCCCAGGACTGTCAGTCTGCTTAACCGGGCCAAGTCTGTAGCTCAGGATCCAATGACCCCAAGCTTCTGCCCCAGTGTCTCAGCTCCGATCTCCAAAAGCCAGGTTCAGAATTTCCAGATCCTAATTGTGAACTCCCAATGTGAAAAGTCCCGTGTGTCCCTGGAGACGGAACAAGCGGTGTCCACGGGGACTGGAGGCCTTCCGTGAACGCTAGTCGCCGCGGGAGGTCGAGTGTATTGTTGATAAAATTGGTAATAATTTAAATTGATGACTTTGTAAACGGCCAATATAGACAGCCTTTGATTGTGATACTACTGTGTTTTTTGTTTGTTTTGAATAAAAGCACTTGGTAAGATTAAAATAAAGAACAGTTTGGATCCATTTTCACCCTTGGTGAATCTAGTCTTGTTTCGTAACTGACAATATAACTGCCCTTGGTGTTCCCATCCAAGTATTGCCCGTAGGGCAGAATGAAGAAGTGCAGCAGTCAGCAGCAATTGAATCTAGCAGGGCCAGATTCAATCGTGTGGTGAGGTCAATGGCTGGGGTGGCACTGGCTAGTATCAGTGGCCCGGCCCTCCCTGTATTGATCACGGCGCCTCCCCAGGGAGAGAGAGGGGTGGAGCCGGGGTTGTGTGCGTGAAGCACGGCGACTGGAGGAGCGGGAGCGTTGCCCCGCAGGGCTGGACTTAGGAGGGCCGAATTGGGAACAATTTTGGTGAGCCCCAGGTTCCCAGCTAAGGTCTGTAGAATCATAGAAATACAAATAAAGTCTATTATAAACTTTATATCTCTATGGAAAGTAACAAAAATGTGTGCTTTAAAAGTGCCTGCGAGTTAATGGACCAAACAGATCTAAACTACATTATCTATATTGCTAAAAAGTCTGATCTTGACCGCTTTTGGCCCACTGTACTGCGATTTCCGAGAGAACGCCGCCACCTAAGGCCGCCTCGCTCAGAGCCCCCCTCTGCCTTCCTGGACCGAGGATTTTTCCTATTGATGATAAAATCAGAGAGATATTAATGTTTAAAAAAAATTCACCATTCTCTTGCTGCCCCTGCTGGAGGGAGGGGGAGGGACTATAAAACCAGGAAGTGGTGTGCGTCACTCAGTCTCTGCAAAATGGATGAAGCCAAAGGGTCACGCCTGTCTGAGCTCTGAATAACACTGAACAAATGTCTACTCAACTGTGATTCCCCTTATGTGGTTTGAAAATGAAAATATGGTTTGTTTGAAGTTGAAAGGCACCACTTGCTGCAAATGGTGGCGTGGGTGCTTTGGCTTCAAGTTGAAGGGCACTACTTGCTGCAAATGGTGGCGGGTGCTTTGGCTTGAAGTTGAAAGGCACTACTTGCTGCAAATGGTGGCTTGGGTGCTTTGGCCTGAAGTATCCGGAAGTGGCGGCGCTGCCTTGCAGCTGCGGCTCGCCTGCAGTCCGTTTGTCTTTTCTGTTTTTTGTTTTCTCTTGTCCCGTTTTTACAGTTTATTTCAGTTTATTTAGTTATGTATGTGTGGGGGGGGGTGGGTGTGACATGTTTTTTGACTCTTCCTTCGGGGGGGATGCGACCTTTCCTGCCATATTCCCCGTCGCCGTCTCCGTCTGCGCTGAGGCCTAATGGCGGAGCTGGCGGCCTCCAACTGCGACCGACATTGAGGCTGCGGAGTCAGAGCCAGGATTTACCAACGAGGCTGGCCGACTTCGGGGTGACCCAACTTCCGAGCCGACTTTGGAGCCTCGGAGGCTCAGCCGCAGGCCAGTGGACGACATCATCAGGAGCTCGAGTTCTGTTTTCCGGAGCTCCCACAACTACAGCTGCGTCCGCTGGACGGGAGGACGGCAGCTTCGACCGCCCCGGGCCGCGAAGTTTTAACCGGCCCGTTTGCGGAGCTCGGTTTCAGCCGCGGGACTTACCTACCATCACCTGGCGGGGTCACAACATCGGAGGCTTGGATTGCTTCAGTGCAAAGGGAGAGCAAGGAGGGAAGAGACAATGACTTTGGGACTTAAACTATGTTGAGTGTTTATTATTTATTCTATGTTATGACTGCAGGCTAAATCATTTTGTTGCACTGAAGAGTGCAATGACAATAAATTGAATAAAATTAAAAAATAAAAATAAAAAATGGTGGCTTGGGTGCTTTGGCTTGTAGTTGAAAGGCACCACTTACTGCAAATGGTGGCTTGGGTTCTTTGGCTTGAAGTTGAAAGGCACTACTTACTGCAAATGGTGGCATGGGTGCTTTGGCTTGAAGTTGGAAGGCACTACTTGCTGTAAATGGTGGCTTGGGTGCTTTGGCTTGAAGTTGAAAGGCACTACTTAGAAACATAGAAACATAGAAAATAGGTGCAGGAGTAGGCCATTCGGCCCTTCGAGCCTGCACCGCCATTCAATATGATCATGGCTGATCATCCAACTCAGTATCCTGTACCTGCCTTCTCTCAATACCCCCTGAACCCTTTAGCCACAAGGGCCACATCTAACTCCCTCTTAAATATAGCCAGTGAACTGGCCTCAACTACCTTCTATGGCAGAGAATTCCAGAGATTCACCACTCTCTGTGTGAAAAATGTTTTTCTCATCTCTGTCCTAAAAGATTTTCCCCTTATCCTTAAACTGTGACCCCTTGTTCTGGACTTCCCCAACATAGGGAACAATCTTCCTGCATCTAGCCTGTCCAACCCCTTAAGAATTGTGTACGTTTCTATAAGATCCCCCCTCAATCTTCTAAATTCTAGCGAGTACAAGCCGAGTCTATCCAGTCTTTCTTCATATGAAAGTCCTGCCATCCCAGGAATCAGTCTGGTGAACCTTCTCTGCACTCCCTCTATGGCAAGAATGTCCTTCCTCAGATTAGGAGACCAAAACTGTACGCAATACTCCAGGTGTGGTTTCACCAAGACCCTGTACAACTGCAGTAAAAACCTCCCTGCTCCTATACTCAAATCCTTTTGCTATGAATGCTAACATACCATTCGCTTTCTTCACTGCCTGCTGCACCTGCATGCCTACTTTCAATGACTGGTGTACCTTGACACCCAGGTCTCGTTGCATCTCCCCTTTTCCTAATCGGCCACCATTCAGATAATAGTCTACTTTCCTGTTTTTGCCACCGAAGTGGATAACCTCACATTTATCCACATTATACTGCATCTGCCATGCATTTGCCCACTCACCCAACCACCATCCAAGTCACCTTGCAGCCTCCTAGCATCCTCCTCACAGCTAACACTGCCCCCCAGCTTCGTGTCGTCCGCAAACTTGGAGATGTTGCATTCAATTCCCTCGTCCAAATCATTAATATATATTGTAAATAGCTGGGGTCCCAGCACTAAGCCTTACAGTACCCCACTAGCCACTGCCTGCCATTTTGAAAAGGACCCGTTTACTCCTACTTATCTTTACTCTTGCTTACTTTCTCTTGCTTATCTTTGTTGCTGTTGCTTCCAAATCCACTGGAGCTCTGAGTAAAGTCTGCCTGTGCTTTGTCTCCCCTTTTCAACTACTTTACCCCTCTGACTCACTTCTAACTCTTCTCACACTTGGGCTAGAGCCAATCAGTGTTTTCTCTTGCTTATCTTTGTTGCTGTTGCTTCCAACTCCACAGGAGCTGTGACTTGCTGCAAATGGTGGCTTGGGTGCTTTGGCTTGGGTGCTTTGGCTTGAAGTTGAAAGGCACTACTTGCTGCAAATGGTGGCTTGGGTGCTTTGGCTTGAAGTTGAAAGGCACTACTTACTGCAAATGGTAGCTTGGGTGCTTTGGCTTGAAGTCAAAAGGCATTACTTCAAATGCACTTACTTCTTGTTTGCACTGTATATTGATTTTAGATATAACGCTACCACTTACAGCTGTGATTTTTGGCCATCTTACTCAGTCCCCCTCCGCTGAGCAGGTGCAGAGAATACCTCGCATCAATGAAAAATAAAAGTGTTATTAGTGTTTAAAAAATGTTGAGAATCTCTCTCCTGCCAATCACGCCATGAAGGCCACACCTTTTCTGGTGGGAGGGGGAGGGGTTATAAAACCCGGAAGTGTTGGTGTGTCTCAGTCTCTGCATGATGGGGAGGGAGAGGTCACGACTGTCTGAGCTGTGAATCAACTGAACACACTGAATGTCTACTGAACTGTGAGTTTGGTGTTTTGTGTGGTTTTATGGTGGTTTCACCCTGCATGAAATGGTATGAAGCTGCACTTGAATTTGGTGGCCTTGGACCCTGCTTGAAATGGAATTTCAAGGAATAGCCATGAGTCAACTGCCAGCCCACCAGCCGTGAGTGAGCTGCCAGCAGATCAGGCTTGAGGGACTGAGCTGCCACCCCAAAAACCTATACCAGCGCTCCAGAAAGCCCCCCCACTGGCCACCAATATTGGAATTGGTGGAGAGGTGGAATATTGCGTCGGGGGACCAGCCCTCGCATGTGAACATGGGACCCAATGGATCCCACTTAGTTTTAATATAAAATTGCATACATGTAAGCCTATAAGAAACAAACAAAATGTGTAGATCACCTCTGAAAAGTACATAGTTACAATACAATCCAGAGTATACAAGCCCAGCCGCTCCATTCTCTCAGCATATGACAGTCCCGCCATCCCGGGAATTAACCTTGTAAACCTACGCTGCACTCCCGCAATAGCAAGAATATCCTTCCTCAAATTAGGGGACCTAAACTGCGCACAATACTCCAGGTGTGGTCTCACTAGGGCCCTGTATAACTGCGGAAGGACCTCCTTGCTCCTATACTCAACTCCTCTCGTTATGAAGGCCAACATGCCATTCACTTTCTTCACTGCCTGCATGCTTACTTTCATTGACTGATGAACAAGGACCCCCAAATCCTATTGTACTTCCCCTTTTCCCAACTTGACACCGTTTCAGTGACATGCGGTGAGGTCAATGGCTGGGGAGACACTGGCTAGTATCAGTGGCCCAGCCCTCCCTGTAATGATCACCGTGTCTCCCCGTGGAGAGAGAGGGGTGGAGCCGTGGCTGGGAGGGAGGCAGGGCCGGATTTAGATGAAGAGAGCCCTTAAGCTATTTCATTTGTGAGGCCCCCCTCCCAATCCCTCACCCCCACGACTAGAGGACCATGACTCCCACACAGTGACACTCTGGGGTGGAAGATTGCAACCTTCATGTGGTCCGCCCTGTTTCGACTAATGCAATCAACTCGACGTGCACAAACGGAAGATCAAATAGACAAGTTGTCCAACAACTTTAGGCTGTGCACGCCACACAAAAGAAGAAGAGTGACAGTGTGACACTTTTAGATCCTACTGTATGTTGTCATTAAACAGTTGGTTTTAAAATACATATTAGATTCACCGTGGAGCGGGCGATGCCTTACCTGGATCGCCGTTTGAAGCTCTGGAGTGTTGGGCCTGCTGCTTCAACATCATGGAGCTGTGGTTTACGGAGCTCCCAGCCTCGGGCCGCGCTGATTTCAATATTGCGGAGCCCTGGGAACCCTTTGCCGAGGGCCGCCAGCGTGAATCTCCACCCAGCTCAGCCTGTGGACTTCGGGAGCTGCGGTCTCCGGTAGGAAGTGGCCGATTCGGAAGTCCAAGCCGCTGAGAATGTTCTCCCGTTCCGATGTCGGATGGTGACCCCCAGATTTCATTGTACCAATGGCATTGAGGGGGGTCGAAGAGGAGGGGGTCTGTTGAAGACGGGAAAAGGGATTATCAATGGGGGCGAGGACTCCTTCGTATGGAAGAACAGTGTGAGGCGAAGGCGACGGAAGAAGAGCTCCAAATTGCGGCGGGCGTGGAACTCATTGAGGTGGGGACGGAGGGGGACAAAGGTGAGGCCTCTGCTGAGGACAGACCGTTTGGTATCTGAGAGGGGGAGGTCAGGGCGGATAGTGAACACATGGCAGGGATGGGGGTTGGGGCCGGAGGAAGGCAGGTGAGTGGACTGAGGCCGAGGCGATGTCTGGTGGGTGGCCAGGGGGTATGAGGACTGTAGTGTGGGTGGGGAAGAGCTTGGGTCACATGGTTTGAGGGGAATGGGGAAGACCCAGTGGAACAGTCACTGAGGTTACTAGGGTTGGGGGGACTAGCACTTGGACTCAATTGGGAAGTCAAACTCAGGGGAGTTGGAGTCTGCAGCGTAGAAACTCCAGGCCCAGTGCTGAGTCCAGGCTGCAGGTAAGGTGACGACTGCGGGCCACTGGAGGGCGGTAGAGTGGCGAGGGACTGTGGGCAAAGCGTGGGAGGTCCCGGTGGGAGGATGGTCGGTGGGGTGGCGAGGTTCGATTGGTCCGGTGAGGCAACGAGGTGAGTAGGCCCCGGTGCGGCGGGGAGGTGGATAGGCCCGGTGTGGCGGCGAGGCCCAGCGTGGGAAAAGGGTTAAATAAACTACATACCTTTTGCTTTGTCCTGCACTTCCAAGGATCCAAGGATCTTTGGAGCAAATTCCTCTCCACAACAAATATAAACCTCACCTGCATTTTAATCCCCCCACACCACCCCACCAAAGCCTCTGGAATCACAAGCACAGCGCCACCGATGGCAGGTTTTGTAACAACGCCACCATGTCAAATGTTTTATACACCTTGGTGGAGCGGGCTGAGGCCCCCTCTACATCTTGAGGCCCTAAGCTTAAGGTTGTCTAGCTTATACGTAAATCCGGCCCTGGAGGGAGGGATAGAGAAGAGAAGTCCAGCCGCTTCTATCAACATATGACAGTCCTGCCATCCCGGGAATTAACCTTGTGAACCTACGGTGCCCTCTCTCAATAGCAAGAATGTCCTTCCTCAAATTTGGAGACCAAAACTGCACACAATACTTCAGGTGTGGTCTCACTAGGGTGCTGTACAACTGCAGAAGGACCTCTTTGCTCCAATACTCAACTCATCTTGTTATAAAGGCCATGGCTTCATAATTGCTGCTGTCAGCCAGGGAGAAGGTTGGGCCTTGCTGGTTTTCAGCTCCAAGCACAGACTAAGCCGGCAGTGACAAACAGTGGATGGAGAGCTGTACTTTACATACTCTGTTTAGAGACTGCACTAGACAGAGCAAGACAAGGGAAATGTTTGCAGAGTTGGGTGGCCATTTAACCATTTAACTAGTTAACCAAAACACGCAAAGCAGATCGAAATCATACATGTGAACACACGCATGTACAGAATCATATGTAGGTATACCAGACACAGGTACGCACACACTCCTGCACACAGCAGCAATGAATGTAAATGATTAGCAAGGCTTTGTTGTGTCTGTCCATTGGTTAAAGGCAAGCTTGGCCACAATCCCTGTGTCGGGATCCCATTTGTCAGTCCACTGGGTATGTCCCACATTAACCCATGTCTACAGACACGCTTGTCATGGCCATGTTCACTAACCCATGTCCGCAGACATGCCTGTCGTGGGTACTTACACACAGTGCATTGGCTGCATGGCACCGCAGCATGGCGACTCTTTGCACTCTCTTCCCAGAGAAGGATCTACTATAATCTGGTACTCTACTTTGTTAAATCTCTTTTCTACCTGTAAGTATGACACCATTTACAATGCTGAGAACTGTCTTCTGCAATCTGTATTTCCCCTTTGCTCTATCTATTGTAATTAAGTTTGACATGTATGATATATCTGATCTGTTTGGATAGCACGCAAAATAAAGGTTTTCACTGTACAGCTGGCAATAATAAACCTGAACCTAATGTGTACTTTGAGTCACTATTCTTTTCTCTGCCACTAGGTGGTGGCATCGCCGTTAGGAAGCAATTGGTTTATTCTTGTCAGTTTACCCAGATACATTGAACAACTTTGTGTGCTCTCTAAATAAATATACCATGCAGGAATACAGGTAGTGCAGAAAGAGAAGCCAGATGCAGAATGGCAAATACAGAAACCAAGCTGTGATGTAGTCCGAAAGGATACATTCTGTGGGGCGTTTGTAGAAATTGGTACGAGTCATTTGAGACAATGTTTGTGCTGAACAAGATGCCAATACCCTATGAGGTGGAGTTGCTACCTTACAGCGCTTGCAGTACTGGACACCCGGGTTCGATCCCAACTACGGGTGCTGTCTGTATGGAGTTTGTACGTTCTCCCCGTGTCCGCATGGGTTTTCTCTGAGATCTTTGGTTTCCTCCCACATTCCAAAGATATATCTAAACTAGGATAAACTAATCTCTGCATGCACATCTATATTACTAAAAGTCTGATCTTGACCGCTTTTGGCCCACTGTGCTGCGATTTCCGAGAGAACGCCGCCACCTACGGTCGTCATTTTTGGCCACCTCGATCAGAGCCCACGTCTGCCTTCCTGGACCAGAGTATTTTTCCCATCGATGAAAAATCAGAGAGAAATTAATGTTTTTTAAAAATTCACCATTCTCTCTGCTGCCCCTGCTGGAGGGAGGGGGAGGGACTATAAAACCAGGAAGTGGTGTGCCTTAATCAGTCTCTGCAAGATGGTCACTGAGCTCTGAATGACACTGAACAAATGCGAGTACCCTTAATGTGGTTTGAAAATGAAAATATGGTTAGTTTGAATAAAAAAGCACTGCCTGCAAATGGTTGTTTGGGTTGAAGTAAAAAAGCACTCTCTCTCTCTCTCTCTCACACTCTCTCTCCCCCCTCTCTCTCTCTCCTCTCTCCCTCTCTCTCTCTCTCTCTCTCTCCTCTCTCCCTCTCTCTCCCTCTCCCCCACTCTCTCTCTGCCTCACGGGGAGGATGCCTCTCTCTCTCTCTCTCCAAGACTCCCTCTCTCTCTCTCTACCTCTCTCTCTCTCCCCCCCTCTCTCTCCCTTTCTCTCTCTCTCTCTAATCCCTTCTCTCCCCACCACCTCTCCCCATCCCCCCTTCCTCCTCCACCCCCCCCTCTCCTCTCCCCTCCCCCCCCCCCTCTCCTCTCCCCCCCTCCCCTCCACACACCCACCCCTCTTCCCCCTCCCCCCTCCCTGCTCCCCCCCCTCTCAGCACCCCCTCTCTCCCCTCCCCACTCTCTCCCCACCCCCTCTCTCTCCCCCTCACTCTCTCCCTCTCTCTCTCTCCCTCCTCCCCCCCCTTTCCCCCCTCACCCACCCTCCCTCTTCTCCTCCTCTCCACCCCCCCTCTCCCCTCTTGACTCCCTCTCTCTGTGTCTCTGACTCTCTCTGTGTCTCTGCCCCTTCTCTCTCTGCCCTCACTCTCTACCCCCACCCCCCCCCTCCCCCTCCCTCTAGATGTGACTGCAAGTTGGGGGCTATGCGTCAGTAGATAGGGTGGTTATGGGGTAAAAGGTGCAAATTAATAATATTAATATAATATCAAGGAGGTAATTAGCATGAGTGAAGGGGGGGATCGTTAGTGTGTGTGACGCTGCATGCCGCCTCCTCCCCCACAACCGCACGTTGGGGGAACAGACCCAACTTGGTCTAGTAATCCATATAAAGTGTGCCTGTACAAAAATACTCCTAAATGTCACTATTGTATCTGCCTCACCAACACCACCCCTGGCAGCATGTTCCAGCATGTTTCAGAGACCCTCTCCACCACATCTCCGTTAAACTTTGCCTCTCTCACCTAATGTCCCCTCGCCTTTGACATTTTCTCACTGGGATAATGGTTCTGATGATCTACCCTCCACTGACCTTCTGTTCAACGCGAGCTTACACTGCATTCAGAAATAGAAGGCGCTGGAAATACTTTGCACCTTGTAGAGCACCATCATCCTGAAACATTGTCATATATAGATACATAGACAATAGGTGCAGGAGGAGGCTATTTGGCCCTTCGAGCCAGCTATTCATTGTGATCATGGCTGATCATCCATAATCAGTACCCCGTTCCTGCCTTCTCCCCATGCCCCTTGATCCCGCTAGCCCTAAGAGCTCTATCTCACTCTCTTTTGAATGCATCCAGTGAATCGGCCTCCACTGCTTTCTGAGGCAGAAAATGCCACAAATCCACAACTCTCTGGCTGAAAACGTTTTTCCTCATCTCAGTTCTAAATGGCCAACCCCTTATTCTTAAACTGTGGCCCCTGGTTTTGGACTCCCTGAACATCAGGAACACGTTTCCTGCAACTAGCATGTCCCATCCCTTAATAATTGTATATGTCTGCTTGTCTCTCCACGGACGCTGCCCGACCTGCTGTACGTTTCAGATTTCTGCCATTGTTTTTTGGGGATTTGAGTGTGGAGAGGAGAGGGACGATGCTCTGGGTGAACTTGCGCTGTCGGAGAATGATGCTCCTGTGTGTGAACTGGTCCCATCGACAGCGCGGTATATCAGAATGATGGCTCTTCTACGGAGCTTCACAGACATCAGATGACCAACCAGGGAAGGAAGTTTCCGGAAGACCGATCCCCTTTGGCTGAAGCCCCACTCAATCAGCCAAGGTAGACACAAAAAGCTGGAGTAAAGGGCCTGTCCCATTTACACCATTTTTTCGGCGACTGCCAGCACCCGTCATAGTCGCGGCAGGTCGCCGAACATTTTCAACGTGTTGAAAATCCAGCGGCGACCAGAACAAGGTATGACTCTTTGAGCGACTACTCACGACCATACACACGACATGTAGCGGGGCGACGCCTGTGAACTGGTCCCATCAACAGCACGGTATATCAGAATGATGGCTCATCTAGGGAGCTTCACAGACATCAGATGACCGACTGGGGAAGGAAGTTTTTACGGAAGACCGATCCCCATTGGCTGAAGCCCCACTCAATCAGCCACAAAAAGAGTCGTACGCTGGTTTTTCAACGTTGAAAAATGTTGGCGACCTGTTGCGACCATGCCGGGTACCGTCAAGTCGCCGAAAAAATCACGTAAGTGGGACAGGCCCTTTACTCAGTGGGTTAGACAGCATCTCTGGAGCAAAGGAATGGGTGACGTTTCAGGCCAAGCCCCTTCAGTCTGAAGAATGGTGTCTACCTGAAACATCACCTATTCCTTCTCTCCAGAGATGCTGTCTGACCCGCTGAGTTACTCCAGCTTTTTGTGTCTACCTTTGGTTTAAACCAGCATCTGCAGATCCTTCCTACACAATCAGCCATGGTGATTAGTTCCATCTTTCTATACAACCTGGATGATCATCAAGCCCATTCCAGCTCACAGTGCAATCCTACTCTCTCTTCTCTTCCCTGCAACCTGTTCTCTCCACATTCTGCCCCTCCCACACAATAGGGGCAACTTACAGGGATCAGTTCACCCACCAACCATACAGTGTGGGACGAAACCCGAGTACCTGAGGAAAACCCAGGTGTCCATAGGAAGCACGTGCAAACTCCACACAGGCAGCAGTGCACTTCAGGACTGTACCCGGATCTCTCGAGCTCTGAGGCAGCAGTTGTCAGCTGCCAGTACCAGCTGTGGCAGTTTGTTGGCCACGGGTTGGTGTTTCAGGTGACTGCGCTGCTCCTCTCTGCTGGATAGGTTTTTATCTGTGAACACAATTGCAAGAAGCCTGAGAAGTAAACTGCCAGTGAGGGTCTGGACTGGACTTCAGTCTGTGTCTCTGGAAACCAGTCGTCAGAGTGAACTAACTGCTGAAGATACACAAAAATGCTGGAGAAACTCAGCAGGTGCAGCAGCATCTATGGAGCGAAGGAAATAGGTAACGTTTCGGGCCGAAACGTTACCTATTTCCTTCGCTCCATAGATGCTGCCTCACCCGCTGAGTTTCTCCAGCATTTTTGTGTACCTTCGATTTTCCAGCATCTGCAGTTCCTTCTTGAACACAACTGCTGAAGATGTCTGGCTCAGAGTCGCTTTGCTCAGAGTACCCGAGCCACAGCTTGGAGCCTGTAATACCTCCTGGGCCCACAAACAGAGGAGGTATTATCTGATCAGGACTGGTCACACAATAAAAGGCAGCAGTAAGTTGGGGTTCCGTGCTGCTTTAATTACCGTGGTGAATACATCAGAGGCAGTAGCCTTGACATCACAGCACAAAGTCTCTCCATAAAACACTGCCAGTCCCTTCTCAGGTCCACATCTACATGAGGTGAGAAGGAAATTTGTTATTCTTTGTGGGACTTGGTCACCGGTTTTATAGCCAACCATAATAATGTGTGGGAAGTGGGTGCTGAGCCCTCCATGTGGTTTGTTCACCCCAGCCTGGGGATTGCAGGCGTTTGGGATTTAGAGTGGTGACGAAGGGGATTCCTGGTGAGGGGAATGGTCATTGAGGCATTCCTTGTTCCTGCTACCATGTTTGTCTAAGTGTTGATCCGAGGGCTAGGAGGTGGCGCTTGGTGCTTGGCGCCTGCAGCCACAATGGGACATCCCTGTTGCTGCCTGGATCACACGGGATTCCTTTCCACACATCATCTGCAGCCCTCGCCTTCATACAATCCTTGTAACTTCATCATCTCCAGGACCACACACTCAGAAAATGTCTAACACCTCGTCCATCGTACCGGGGAAATTTGCAAGTTAGGACATTTCCGATCATGATACGATGAGCAGCCATCTTCCTTTATTTGAGGCATGGCTCCACAGGGGAGACTTTCTCTCTGATTCCCACCGATTACAGTTGAACTAGGACCAACGGATGCCACACACATTCCCAGATACGCAAAAAATGGGAGGAGGGGGTCCTGTTATCAGCTTTCGCCGTTCAATAAAATGGTGGCTGATACAATATTGGTTGTCAACACTACTTTGCCAGCCCGGCACACTCCCTCAACTCCTCCTAGGTCAGTTGTCTGTCAATTGAGTATGTTCTCTCCCTCCAAAACACTCAGTTGTTGAGAACATTATATTTCATTCAGATCACCTCTCATTCTTGTAAATTCCGATGAGTAAAGGCACGACTTGCTCACCCTGTCTTCACACATTAACCCCTTCCTCCCAGTGCAGTTGCCCTGCGTTGTCTCAATGCTAGTACTGTGTATCATTCCTCAAATACATGACCAAACCACACTGTACAATGCTGCCTCGCCAACCCTGGGAAAGCTGCATCAATACCTTCCCTCCACACCATTCCCTTTGCATAATGGACAATGTTCCATTCTCCTTCATAATGACGCTGTTTATTTCCGTCTTCTTATTGCGGATGTGTTGATGGGCTTTGAGTAGAGCTCATAGAGGTTGTAATTCAGCCATGGAATGTGCTGCCGGTTGTTGATGATCTTGGTCCAGTGCCACCGAGAGCCAAATGCCGTGGAAAATGGCCCCATTCATTGCCGTGCAGACCTGTGAGATTCCAGCAAGTACAAGCTGGACTAGAGGTACAGCACTTCCCTTCAGAGTCAAGGGACAGAGTGATGGAGACAGACTAATGTTTTCACATTCAGCATTAACTTCAACGGCTGCTTTCCATCCACGTCTTTCCCATGTAAATGCGTTCTGTGTTCCCAGTGTTTTCAATGCAACCCATTGAAGGAGTCAGCTAGGATACACAGCGACTGAGAGATCGATGGCACTGTGTTACCAAGGCTTCATAGCTTTATGATTTCATGCCCTGCTGTCAATTTATTGGGAGAAGATCAAGTCTAAGAGCTGTCACTTGATCTTTCACACTCACCTAAACCTTTGCTGGTCCCCCCTCTCCCCACACAAGCCTGGAACGAATGATATCCACACACAATCGAGTTTGTAATGAGCTTTCCAGGAACCAGCAGTTTCTACGACAGGGAATTGTTGGCAATCTGAAGCAAATAATCTCCACAACATAAACATGCAGAAACAATGCTGACACCTCCCTACCCACGGCCCTGTGGGCAACAGATCCACCTGGATCAGTCACAGGCTGTACATGGCAGCGGCCTGAGACGCCAGGCATTTGCTGACTATGTGCTCCGCACAGCCGTACATTCCTGGAACTCACACCTCCCTGCACAATCAGCCCGTATCTCCCTGCTGAGCAATGTCTGTACACGTTCCATCAGCGACCATGTGATGACATTGCATGTCCCAAAATGTCACCTCTTCCTTTTCTCCAGAGATGCTGTCCGACCCGCTGAGTTACTCCAGCTTTTTGTGTCTCAGCATTAGATCGAGGGAGGTAGAACCAAAGAGAAATTCTCTTTCAAAAGAAAATGAAAGAGAAGGCAAATCTGAGGACAAAACCAAGGAAAGGAAGCGGCCATAACAACAGAGTATTTAACACATGACCCAGACACAGACATAAACCTCTCACCTTAAGCCTGCGCCCTCAAGTTTTAGAATCCTCTACCCTGGGGAACAGATTGTGAGCATTCATTTCATCCATGGCCCCCCGTGATCTTGTACACCTCAATAAGGTCACCCTTCACCCTTCTACTCAAAGATAAAAGTCCCCGTCCATCCAGCCTCTCTTTACTCCACAGGTCCAGGTAACATCCTGGTGAATCACTTCAACTTTTCCAACTTGATGGCATCCTTCCTGTAGCTGGGTGACCACACGTGTCCTCCACGTGTGGTCTCACCAACAACTTGTACAGCTGCATCACCATGTCCCAACTTCTGTCCTCAATGCCCTTCCCAATGAAGGCAAGCATGCTAAACGCCACCTTCAACGGACCATTCACCTTCACTCCGCCAGTGACCCCGGTCCCCTGTACATTCACCTCATGCTCTCAGTCAGAGAGGCTCACATCTTCCAAGTCCTCACCTCAGACTCATGCACCTCTGATCACCTTTTTTTTTTCAAAAATAATTTAAATCAACTATTTACAATAATATTTACAGTACGAAATAAGTCAAAACAAAACTCACCACCATAATACAAGACAAACAAATATACTAAATCAACTATTATACAACTATTTCCCCATCCTTATTGAGGATGACTTCCACCCCACGCTGAGCCCAGCGGTCCCGGAAATCCCCCAGGGTGCCCGTGGACAGCGCGTAGTCCCGCTCAAGTACCACCCGGGCACGGACGTAACCCCGGAAAAGGGGCGAGCAGCCGGCTCGGGCAGAGCCCTATTCCGCCTGGCGCCGTGACTCGCGGATGGCCAGCTTGGCCAGGCCCAGGAGCAACCCAACCAGGACATCTTCAGCCCTACCCTCTCCCCTACGCACAGGGTGTCCAAAGATGAGGATGGTGGGTGTGGAGTGCAGCCAGAAGGCTGGAGCAGCCCCTTTAGATATTGGAACAGGGGCTGCAGCCTCACACACTCCATGTACACGTGGAACACAGACTCTTCCAGCCCGCAACAGTGGCAGGTGGCTGGCGAGTCTGTGAACCGCGAGAGAAACAGGTTGCAGGGGACTCCTCGGTGCAGTACCCTCCCCCCCAGGTCCCCGGTGTAGAGGGGAAGAATCCCTGCGTTGACGGACCCCCACTGGGGGCCCTTTTCTGATCATCTGTTTGCTGACCCCTGGGCCTGTCGAGCCACCCAGGGTTGTCTCAGACACGTGTGCTGAGCGTGGGGGGGGAGTGCAGTCTGTGCTGCTTTTGCTACAGAATTAGCAGTTGAAGGTGAGAATGTGTCACCTGTAATTCTTCACCACCACAGAGTACCAGGATCGCTGACGTCATCTGGCATTGCCCCTTTAAACCTGTGATGCCCCCTCTCCGCCCTGGGCTCGGCCCCAGAGTGTGTGAGAGTGCCCGGTGGGCAGCTGGTCATCGCGGCATTCACCCTCCCAGAGTCGGTTCTGGCGAGTCTCTCCACGGAGGATGGCACAGGAACTAATTAGATGAAGTGTTAGAATTGACACTTTGCTCAGCAGCTGCACAGTTAACTAACTGTTCACCACACTGGATTCCTGGACAAATGGATTTAAAAAATAGCAAAATGACAGTCTGGGTGGCACTGACACACAGAAGATGTTGCGAATGGGAGCAGTTCATTGTATCCAATCTGTTCATCGTGCTCAGCTCGGTGGCTGCGGCTGAAAGCCATGGATGTGTGTGTTGAATTAGACAAACTTACTGCTGCATGAAGTAGGACAAGCAAATGATTTCTTCACCACGCCCAAGGTACTGGGCACGCTCAGATCCACACAGTCTTCATGAGAAAATACTCACAGGTATTCTTAAAAAGGAAATGTACTCACTTTATGTAATAACCTCACAGTCCAGTGCGGCAGGGAGAGTGAGGCAGCTCGGTGGGACATGGGAAACCACCGATTGCACCCCTGAAACCACACCACTCCTAGCACAGCATTCATGCCATGCTGTCAGCAAGCATCGCAGCTTGGTTTGGCAACTGCTCTGCACAAGACCACAAGCTATTTCAAAGGGTTGTGGATACAGGCCAGTCCATCACACAGACCTGTCTTCCTCCAGTTGTTTATAGCCACACGTCTTTGCCTCAAAACAGCAGCCAGCATCATCATGCCCATTCACACCCGGCTCGGCCCTCTTCTTCCCTCTCCCTTCCACTCGTTTTAAAGTGATTTTGGAGAAGGAGAGGTCAGGCCCACTGTTGATCAGAATCAGAATTAGATTTTATTCGTCAAGAATGTTTTGCAACATACGAGGAATTACACTGGCCAGGTCAGTCATACAATTAAAAGCAACAGACTCAAAAACACATTGTAACACGAACATGGACAGGAAAGGAATGGAGGGTTATGGTCTGAGCGCAGGTATATGGGACTAGGGGAGAATACGTGTTCTGCATGGACTAGAAGGGTCGAGATGGCCTGTTTCCGTGCTGTAATTGTTATATGGTTATCCGCTACAGTGACTCGCATTCCTTACTGTGATGGAAGGTGAAATAAAGTTCAAGTCCTTCCCTTGTGTTCTTCCTTGGTCGGGGGGCCTCGAGCACCCGTTAACGAGATGATCTTGACTCCCGTAGTCGGTGGCGTTCGGGCCCTCCACGTCGAGGCGTTCAGCTCCCGCATCGGGGGGATGTCAGCTCCCCGCGCCGGTCGATCGAACTTTGCGTTGGGGCTGGTCGAACCTTCTGCGGCGTTGGAGCTCCCGACTTGCCTCTCCCGAGACTGTGATGGTAAGTCCGCAGGCCTCGGTGGGAGCGATCCCAGGTAAGGGATCCGCTCCGATGTTAAGTCGGCGGGGCTCACGACAGTCCGAGGCGGTTTCCAGCTCCAGCGATGGTAGGCCGCAGAGCCCGGAGAATGTGATCCGAAAAATGATCACATCTCCAGGAAGGTAAGAACCTGAAAAAATGTTTTTCGGTGGAGTACATACCCTGATGGGCATCAATGGTGCCAAAGTGGAAATGGTTGAGGGCTTCAAGTACTTGGCATTAATATTACCAATGATCTGTCGTGGACCAACAACATTGATGCAATAGCAGAAAGCCTCGACTTCCTGAGGAGACTGAAGAAATTCAGCACGTCTCCAATGACTCTTACAAACGTCTACAGATGCACCTTACAAAGCATTCTGTTGGGTTGTATCCCAGTTTGGTTTGGGAACAGCTCTGTCCCACTGCAAGTATTTGCAGAGTTGTAGATGTAGCCCAGTCCGTCCCACAGACCAGACTTCAAACATTTTACTCCATCTACACTTGACGCTGCCACGGGAAGGTTGCCAACATAAAGACTTGTCCAACCCGGTCTTTTCTCCTGTTCCCCGCTCCCATTCGGTGGAAGGTATAGAAGCTTTGAAGTGCGCACCACCAGTCTTCCCTCCGTTATCACACTTCTGAACGGTCCTTCCATAATTTAGGGTACTGCCCCACTATGGACATTGGACTTTGTCTATGGAACTGATGCACTACAATGCTGAGAACTATATTCTGCAGCTTGTAGCTTCCCCTTTGCTCTATTGTAGATGAGTATGATTTGATTGTATTTATTTACATATAGACTAAGTGTGGGGGAAGGGGTGTGTGGGGGCGGGGGACTGGAGCTGTCGGTGCAATAGGGACTCACAGCGGGCGCTGGTCACTGGTCGTTCTCCTCCGCCGGGATCAGAGTCTCCACTTTCCGTTTGGTGACATCGGTGACATTCCTGACTCCGGGCTGGGCTGGGCCTCTGACGCTGGGCTGCTCGATGCTGGGCTGCTGCGGATCCCTCCGAAAATTGTGTCCGGTTGGAAACCTCCGCCAGCCATTCTCAGCTCCAGTAAAAACGCGATAGCGCAGTAAGGGGCGGACCGTTCCAGTGAGTGACGGGAAGAGACAAATCCGCGCGGCGCTGAACGGCAGGAGAAGAGCAGTATTTAAGATTTTTTTTAAACTCGCTAACTTTTACGACATTCAACCGATCTGAATGAATCTTAAATCGCAGCACAGAAGAACGTGAGTGAACTGGTGAAAAATCATAGCGCTATCCCGAACCGTTTTTGAGCAAATAGAAAGACCACACAAACCGGAAGTTAACAAAATCAGAGTTTTACAGATAGATAGATAGATAGATAGATAGATAGATAGATAGATAGATAGATAGATAGATAGATAGACAGACAGACAGACAGACGGACAGATCCATTTGGATCTATCCTGCCTCACCCACTCACCTTTGGCAGCTTTCTTCATTTTAACATTGTCCATTTTTTATTTAAATCAATACTAACACTGATTTCATTTGGCTTCTTTTGCAAAACAAATTTTTTTTTGCAATGAAGAGGAAGCTTATTCCGTTTGACCAGCCTTGTGGAGCCAGGCTGTTTTTTGTCAATGAACAGACTCCCACCCACCCCTCCTCCTCCTGCACTCCACTGCCTGTCAGCTGCACAGTGACGGCAGATGGATCGATGGAGCACTGACCCGCGGCCTTGGATACACTGCGGAACTCACAGTTAGCCTGAGGATGTGTGTTGCCACCCAGCCCATCCATAACCGGTCTCAGGTACACCCTGGCCACCTCCCGGCAGCAAGGCCAGGTGGGTGCTGATTACACATTAAAGTAACACAGCCGTTTAAATGCATGTTACATCGCAATATTTCACACATAGAGGGCACCGACTGTCAGAGGAGGTAGAATCAGGTGCGACCACTGTATTTAAGGGGTATTTGGACAGGAAATTAAACTGGCAAGATACAGCAGGATACAAACCTAGTGTAGAGGGGCAGATAGGTCAGCAGGGATGGGGTGGGCCAAAGGGCCTGTATCTGTGCTGTACAACTCCATGACTGAACTAAGATTCCACTACAAGCATGAAAACATGACATTGGGAGAGTGGCAGGGAAGGGTGAGCAGCAGATGACACTCACTCATTCTTAAACATCGGGAGAATTGTTCGAGGACTCCGTGGATGATGGAAGAGCGAGGGCGATGAAGTTGGGAAAGAGAACGTGTGGCTGATCGAAGGTTGATAATACCAGAGCACAGACTGGAGGATGTGCAGGCAAGGGGAAGATCAAATGAGAAGGTTGGATACTCAGCAGGGCCAGTAAGACAGCGAGCAGGACTGAGCCACCAATGGCCAGGATAGGAGGGCGAGAGGCTGGCAAGGCCAAGAAGTAGAGAGGTGAACAGCCAGGGGCTTTGGTAGTGGATGTCACCTGGCCCAGGTGGAGTGTGACAATGGATTGTTGCAGATGAACTGAGAGTGGGAGTTGCAGTCTATAATCCTTCTGCCCCCTTTCCATGCTGGAATGCCATCTGGGCCGGAGGAAGGACGTCACGTTTTATATGCTCGTTCAATAATGATAAAGCCCATCGATTGGAAGGCAGTCAGTTAACCGTGAGTGGCAGTCACACCGGCCCTACAGGACAAGACAAAATTAGTACTCATTTGCACAGGTGTAGCATGATGAAGGAAAGCCAATAAAAATTAGTTAAAGATAAACTGTGTTTAATTAACCAGTGTGTTTCTGATGAGGCAGCAGAGCATTGATGAGGGTTAAGCATTGGCTGCTGTGAAGATGGATTTGCAGAAGGTCGTTTGTAAGGTGCCATGTAATAACTTGCCATCAGATGTTAACTCATTGAGTAACAGGCAGAGGCTGTGTACATGGGAACTTCATGCTGTGATGTGGACAGGTTAGAGGTGAGCAGTTATTCTCCCCACCCAAGGGCCATGCTGTCCGCAAAATTCTGGGCTTGTCCTGATCTATAGATCGGGCTGTGTAGGAAAGAACTGCAGATGCTAGTTTACACTGAAGAAAGACACAATATGTTAGAGTAACTCAGCGGGACAGGCAGCATCTCTGGAGAGAAGGAATGGGTGACATTTTGGGTTGAGACCTTAATACAGCTGGGTTGTAAGTTGCCCAAGCGAAATATGAGCACAAATTGTGTTGGACCTCACTCTGACAGTGGAGGAGGCCCAGGACAGAAAGGTCAGTGTGGGAACGGGAGGGGGAATTAAAGGGGAGATCATGTGGTTTAGGTGGACTGAACGGAGGTATTCAGCAAAACAATCACCAGCCTGTGCTTGGTTTTGCCGAAATATTGGAGCAGATCGGACGTTCAGGTCAGTATTACACCATGTGAACTTGAGTGTGGTTAGAGAATGACAGCGATGGATAGAGACTGGGCAGACCCCTGGCTGTGGTGAGATGTGATGGACCAGGTTAAAGGATAAGGAGAGGGGGTGCAGGGACAGAAGATCCTGGGTAGTGCGGGCAAATCTCAAAGCAGTCGGGATCGGATCAGAAAGGGATTAGAAAAGGTACAGGATCCTGGGCATGGTGAGTGTACAAAGGAAGGTATGGCCAGCTCCACAAACACAAGCTAGGCCACAGCTGTGTAGTTTAGGTTAACATTGTCACGTGTACTGAGGTACATTGAAAAGCTGGAGCACGGTTGCCCAGCTTTGGTCACCACAGTCTGGATGTGTACAGTGCTGTCTCCTGTGTTATACACTGCCCTGTGTGCAGTCTTGTGTTATACACAACCCTGTATATAGCCTTGCCCTATACACCCCCCCCCCCCCCCGTGTACAGCCCTGCTCAATACACCCCCCCCCCCCCCCGACATACAATCCTGCTCTATAACAACCCCCCCCCCCCCGTGTACAGCCCTGCCCAATACACCCCCCCTCCCCGACATACTACCCTGCTCTATACACCCCCCTCTCCCCCCCCGACATACAACCCTGCTCTATACACACCCCCCTCCCCCCCCCCGACATACAACCCTGCTCTATACACCCCCCCATCCCCATGTACAGCCCTGCTCTGTACACCCCTCCTACATCTACCCAGGGTGCTGACCCACTTTAGTGTTCAACCTCCATGTGTCAAGAGCCGGGTTTAATTGTCATGACTACCAGCCACAGTACAATGAAAATCTTACTTGCTGCAACTTTACAGCCCATAAATGCAATAATGCACAAATAAATATACCATAATAAAATAAATCAATTCTAGGTAACCATAATAGTGCAAAGCCAAGTGCATCGTGCAACCTCGGACACAGTCCATGCAATGTCATCGTTGTTGAGGTTAGTGTGTGGTGGCCAAAAGCTGGGAGGTTGTTAGGAAGAAGCTGTTCGTGAAGATGGTGTGTGTAACCAGTGCACTGTCTCCAACACTGCTTGTTAGTTACAACTAAACACACAGTGAGCTGTAAGTGGTTTACTAGAGAGCAGCACCTGTGCACAGGTGTTGGATGCACAGGTGTGAATGTGGGAGGTTGCAATAGTAGCGAGAGGTGTGCAGCGGGTAGTGTGGCGTTACGCAGAGCGTGGGAATCAGCTGCCAACACCTGTCATTAAACATCAGGCAGTGGGTATCTCATCATTCTTCCAGTGCTGAGTATAAACTGGCATCTAGAAGCTCTAACAATAGAGAATGGTGGAATGTCAGTATGTGTCGCTCGTGATGTTGCTGGCCAGTGTTCCTGGAGCACTGGTCCATGTCTCCATCTCCCTGGCTGAAGGTTAAAGAGTAAGAGGGAACCATGGTGAGAAGGGGAGTGAGGGACTGTAGGATCGATTTCTAAACCAGCAGCAGCAATATCCCTGTTGCCATGATGTGCTGCCTTGATCACTGCATGAGTGTGAAGGGAACAGAGAATATGGATAGGTGAGGTTTTGGGTCAGGACCCTTCAGATTCAGGTCAGGACAGATTTGTTACCTTGAAATTTGTGCCTAATTGATTTTTGTTTCATGATAAGAGCTCATCTATGTAGTTGTTAATAAACTGTTTGGATTGTAAAAGAATTAAAGGAAAAAAGTAGCATGTGAAAATCGAGACTTTTTCAGATATCTCTGTCCATTCCCACTCAGTTCCACCAGCATTTTCTTTCTTGCTCAAGGTTCCAGCATCAGCAGTCTCTTTTGCCTCCAAGCGGAATCAAGAGTTAACGGTGGCGGGAACAAAAGGAACAAGAAGCCCCAGTCCAAAAGCAGCTTTGTGCTGGATGCCTATTCTGCAGTTAGTGAGTCGAGCAGATTCCCTGGTGACAAAGAAATGGTCAATGTTTGGATTCAATCTGCATCAGGAAGCATGCATACTATTAACACCAACACTGGCTGTTGGTTGATGGAGGGAAAAGCTGCATAGTTTCGTTTAGAGATACAGCATCGAAACAGGCCCTTCGGCTCACCGAGTCCGTACCAACCAGCAATCCCCACACATTAACACTACCCTACACACACTAGGGACAATTTTACATTTCACACCAAACCAATTATCCTACCAACCTGTTTAAGAAGGAACTGCAGATGCTGGAAAATCGAAGGTAGACAAAAATGCTGGAGAAACTCTGCGGGTGCGGCAGCATCTATGAAGCGAAGGAAATAGGCAACGTTTTGGGCCGAAACCCTTCTTCAGACTCTACCAACCTGCACGTCTTTGGAATGTGGGAGGAAGCCGAAGATCTCTGAGAAAACCCATTCAGGTGACGGGAGAGCATACAAACCCCGCACAGACAGCACCCGTAGTCAGGATTGAACCTGGGTCTCTGGCGCTGTAAGGCAGTAGCTCTATCATTACGCCACGGTGCCCATTGATAGGAAGATTATAAGGGATGTGAGACAATGGAATGGAGAAATATTGGGCAATTGGTCAAAGAGTCAGAACAACCTGGTCCTTGTATCAGCAAGAGGAAATAATTGGGTGTTGCCTAAAGAGGTAAGTGGTGAACAGGACACTGTCTCAACAATGGAGCTGCCACAGACATGGTTAATTGCTTCATGATCCTTGGCCTATCACCAGCAACCTCATCTGCTTCCTTCACACTCATGCAGTGATCAAGGCAGCACATTAGCATATTTAGTTAGGCATCAGAGAGGATTCAGCATGTCCACGATGAATCTCTTCAACTCCCACAGCTGTGCTATAGCGAGTGTACTGACGGATGCATCTCAGCCTGGTCCGGCCACTCCTCCGCTCTTGGCTGCATGATCCTGCAGGGAGTGGTGACTACAGACAGTCCATCGTCATGGTGCGTGGAAGTGGCTGGAAGTGTCGTCAAGGGGAAACAATACAAGAGCTGAAAGCCCGGACATCCAGACTTCAGATCAACTTCCTCCCCACCGCTGCCAGGCTCCTGAACCAGTAATGTCTCTCATACCCCCTTCCCACATGTTCTGCCTCACACTCTTACTCCTACCTTATTTATTCTGTCAATGTTCTTGTGCATACATTGGATTGCACTACAGTCTTGCACCATTCTGCTGTGTGTTGTGTGTTTATTGTCGTGTTTCTCATTCCTGTAAGTACACTGTTCACTCCCAGCTTCATGTTAGTGAGGAGTGGGTGACAATGGATGGACGAGGGGAGGCGATGAACGCCACATGAAGGAAGACAAAGTTTACCTGGGTGTATGGTGATCGCACAGGCTGACCGATCCCAGCAGCAGCAGCAGCAGGCCGTAGGAGCGCTGAATGTATGCCATGGTGCTTCAGCCCTCGTTGGCAGGGCCCGCCCCCAGCCGCACCCAGTGATTGGTCATAACGTCAATAGACAATAGGTGCAGGAGTAGGCCATTCTGCCCTTCGAGCCCGCACCATTCAATGTGATCATGGCTGATCATCCCCAATCAGTACCCCGTTCCTACCTTCTACCCATATCCCCTGACTCCGCAATCTTTAAGAGCCCTATCTAGCTCTCTCTTGAAAGTATCCACAGAACCGGCCTCCACTGCCCTCTGAGGCAGAGAATTCCACAGACACATAACGCTCTGTGAGAAAAAGTGTTTCCTCGTCTCCATTATAAATGGCTTACCCCTTATTCTTGCACTGTGGCCCCTGTTTCTGGACTCCCCCAAAATCAGGACCATGTTTCCTGCCTCTAGTGTGTCTAAACCCTTAATAATCTTATATGTTTTATTAAGATGTCCTCTCATCCTTCTAAACTCCAGAGTATACAAGCCCAGCCGCTCTATTCTCTCAGCATATGACAGTCCCGCCATCCCAGGAATTAACCTTGTAAACCTACACTGCACTCCGTCAATAGCAAGAATGTCCTTCCTCAAATTAGGGGACCAAAAATGCCACAATACTTTAGGTGTGGTCTCACTAGGGCCCTATACAATGGCAGAAGGACCTCTTTGCTCCTATACTCAACTCCTTTTGTTATGAAGGCCAAAATGCCATTCGCTTTCTTCACATCATGTGATAGGAGCAGAATTAGACCATTCAGCCCATCAAGTCTGCTCTGCCATTCAATCATGACTGATCTATCTATCTCACCCCATTCTCCTGCCTTTTCCCCATAACCCATGACACATCTGCTAGCACCGGCCTACGGGCTGAATGGACGATGAGGGGTAGTGGGAGGGCTAGTCAGTGGGTGGGCCCCGGGTCACGTGTGGTGGGGCCCCGGGTCACGTGTGGTGGGGCCCCGGGTCACGTGTGGTGGGGCCCCGGGTCACGTGTGGTGGGGCCTCTGGGTCACGTGTGGTGGGGCCCCGGGTCACGTGTGGTGGGGCCCCGGGTCACGTGTGGGTGGGGCCCCGGGTCACGTGTGGGGGGGCCCCGGGTCACGTGTGGTGGGGCCCCGGGTCACGGGTCACGTGTGGTGGGGCCCCGGGTCACGTGTGGTGGGGCCCCGGGTCACGTGTGGTGGGGCCCCGGGTCACGTGTGGTGGGGCCCCGGGTCACGTGTGGTGGGGCCCCGGGTCACGTGTGGTGGGGCCCCGGGTCACGTGTGGTGGGGCCCCGGGTCACGTGTGGTGGGGCCCCGGGTCACGTGTGGTGGGGCCCCGGGTCACGTGTGGTGGGGCCTCTGGGCTCGGGCACTGAGGGTGACGCGGGGTGGGCGGGGTCGTGATTGACGGCTGGTGGGCGGGGCCGGCCGGGCGCTGGTGCTGAAGCTGGCGCGGACGGTGGGCCCCACTGACAGCGCGGCCGCTTTAAGGCGGGAGGCTGCGCAGAGCGGGGCAGCGGCGGAGACACTGCGGAGAAATGGGAGCGGGGATCGGGCGGCGAGCGATGGCGGCGGCGGCGGGCGGGGAGCCGGGCGGGCGGGGGGTGGTGCGGGCACCCGGGGCCGGGCCGCGCTCTCCTGGACCGGCTGCTGCCTGCAGGCGCTGCTCTGGCTGCTGGCGGTGAGCGGCGAGGAGCGGCCCTTCATCGTGGAGGTGAGCGGGGGGGGGGGGTGGGGGGGATGGAGGGGTGAGGGGGGGTGAGGGTGGATGGGGTGGAGGGGGGGGGGTGGTGGAGGTGAGCGGGGGGGGGGGATGGAGGGTGAGGGCGGGTGGTGGAGGTGAGGGGGGGGATGGTGGGGTGAGGGTGAGGGGGGGTGGGTGGAGGGGGGGGGAGGGGGGGGGGGGGTGGAGGCAGTGGGGGGGTGGTGATGGAGGAGGGCATCAGGCGGGCGGGGGGGGGCCAGTGTGAGGACGTGGGTTGTGTGGGGGGCAGGTGGGGGTGAGGGGGGGGGGGGCTGCAGCCAGTGGCGAGGTGGGAGGGAGGGGATCAGGGGGCGATTTCTCGGTCCGCGGGATGTGTGGATGGGCCCGGCTGCAGCCAGGGGTGGGGATGAGGGACAGGGGGGTGTCTCGGTGGGAGAGGGCAAGATGTCCCGGGGGGTTGAGGGGGTTAACGGGGTTGGGGATCGGGGCGGAGGGGGATAGGTTGGGGGGGGGAGTTTGTCAAGGTGATGGTGAAGGCAGTCAGGGTGCACGGGGTGCTGCTGCCTGTGGGGGTGGGGGGGTTGGTCTGGGTCGTCGGGGAGGGGTGTTGATGGTCTGGGTTCTGCACGGGATGCCCATTGTGCCACTGCTTTGCCCTGGATGTTGTGGTCCTCTTCGAGTGTGATCTGAGGTCCCTCCCCGAGGCTGGGGGCGAAAGGTCTTGTGCTGAAGAGGTTAGTCACTGGCTGCAGGTCCCCAGCCTCTGATCTGCTCCCATAGTCCAGTGTCTCTGCTTCCTATCCTGCTTGGCGGTGAACCCCAGCTGGGGACAGTCAGCGGTGCTGAAGGCATTTTATGTCAAGGGCAGATTGTTGTTGGGGATGGAATTTTCATGGCGACTACCACTGATCTTTGCTATTTACCTGCTCGCGGCATCAGGTTGTGAGCTGCAGGGAGGCAGGGGGAGAGGGTCTCAGGTGGCAGGGAGGCAGGGTCTCAGGGCCCGTGTTGTGGGCAGTGGCCTGATGTGAGCTTTCGACCTGGCTTTTAGCTTAGAATAGTTGGTTTGCCAGATGCCAGTGGTCATGCCGACAGTTGGTCATCTCCTGTTGATCGCACCCTAGGCGATGTTTATGTCTTTGGAGTTCAGAGTCTGACCACATTGGCTACTGGTTTGTGGGGAAATCAGATGTGGATGAGTATCAGTGACAAATTGGCCGGAGTGAACTCTTGGCACTTGGAGCCTATTCAAGATGGCCACATCCTCCAAATAAAACACGACTGTGTTACTTTATGTACTTGACCTTTCCCACAGAGATGGGTTTATGGAACGAGCCACCAGAGGAAGTAGTTGAGGCAGGTACAATTACATGTTTAAAAGACACTACACGTTCAGGCAACTTAGCTGGCATGCATGTTGGGCCGATTGGCTTGTTTCCATGCTGCACTATTCTGTGACTCTATAAACAAAGCTAATATATTGGGATGAACAGTGAGGCGGTTTGCGTACAAGGCTTGGAGGCTCTATGGTCCCCAGTAAAGAGGTGATCGATGGGCTGCTAGCTGTGTGTGATGATCACAGGATGAATCCTGCCTTGGCCACTGTAACCTGGGGTAGGATTGATGCTGCAGGCTGCAGGAATTGACTCCAGCACCAAAGTCATGCAGCACAGACCAATGTCTTCCCACTCTAGTCCTAGAGTGATACAGCGTGGAAACAGGCTCTTCAGCCCAACTTGCCCACACTGGCCAACATGTCCCAGCTACACTAGTCCCACCTGCCTGCGTTTGGTCCATATCCCTCCAAACCTGGCCTATCCATGTACCTGTCTATCTTTTTCTTATACGTTGGGGCAGTCCCTCAATGACCTCCACTGGCAGCTTGTTCCATGCACCCACCACCCTTGGTGTGGTGTAAAGGGGTACCCTACACCTGTACTGGGGATAGGATTCTACTTCGGGCTGTGTGGAGTGCGATCATGTGGAAAGGAAGTTGCTTGGGATTTGCCCCTTGAGTCTTGCGCAGCAGTCGAGCTCCAGTCTCAACCTGTGGCATTTCTGTATCTATGTTGCTGTTGTCACTTTACCATCAGACTCGGAATCATTCACAAGTCCATGTAGAGGTCCTTTCCGGATGCCTCTGGAGTTCCAATGCATACAATAACAACTGGTCTGTCTTCACCAGATCTCCACTTCAAGGGACTGGGCCCAGTTATTAAACGTCACCTACTTTCTCCAGAGGTGCTGCCTGACTCGCTGAGTTACTCTAGCTTTTTGTGTCTATCTTGGGCTCAGTTATAGTTTGCTCCTTTGGGTTCCCTTTATTTATCAATCCATACTTTTCCCAAATACCAATTAGTTTTTGTCCCAGTTTATCGTGTTTACACCCCTTCTCCTGCAGATGGTGGAGACAGTGTTAAATAGACCTAGAACAATTTATTCTTCTCAACCTGTCCGCACTGCCTGACCTCCATGTGGACCCACCCCTAGTGCATGGTCCAGGGCCTCTATGCTCTGCAATTCAGTCTCAACACACATCTGCTGCTGTCAGTGACCCAGATTCAATGTGCTTGCCAGCATTCACCACTCCTGCTGAAGAAGGTCCCTCTCTGTCTCCTCCGAAACACTTAGCCCCGACCATAAACCCATGTCCTCTGGTTTCTTCTAACTCTGACATCAGGAGGATTCCTGCTGTCAAACCTATCTGTGCCCCTCATAATCTTATACAACTCGATCATCTCTCCTCTCTACCTCCTGCATCCAGGGAGAACTGACCCGGCCTCTCCAGTCCCCCCTGAACTGACCCGCTCCATCCCAGACCAGGTCCTGGTGATTCCCTGCAACCTCTCCACAGTGTCCCATCCTTCCTGTAGTGTACACACCATTCTGATGAGGTCTGACCATGGTTTGACAAAGCTGGAACAAAATCTTCCAGCTCTTGTATCAAATGCCCCAACTAAAGATGGCCATTATGTACACACCTTCCCAACCACATTGTCCACCGACGCTGTCACCTCCAACAATCTGCCCTTCATGCCAAGATCCTTCATCCTCAATACTCTCTAGGATTTGCCCACTTATGGTGTATGTTCCAGCCTAAGATTACCTTGCACGAACAGCCTTTGCGTGTCACCTTGCTGATGCCTGCCACATCCATGTGTGTGTGGGAGAGAAGAGGGAACGGGGAGATTTGATTGCAGTGTGGAAAGGGGACTGAAGAGCGTGGGATGGGAGGCTGAGCCTTCAGGTTGAGGACGGAGGTCACACATACAGGAAAATGGCACATCCCTGAGTGGCGTTGTGTGGAGTGTGTGGTTGGACACAGGTGTGCACTGTCCAGATGTGGTTGGGCTGTGCCGTGCACTGCCACACTGCTCCAGTTGGCACACCCTATCCACTGAATATCCCTCCTTAACCTCCCCACACCTCCTTTGAGGTTGAAATGTATCTCTGAGCTTTTACTGATCTCTGCTGAGACATCCTGGCTGCTGCTATGAAGCCTCTACTGTTGTACTGCAGAGTTTACCTGTGAGTAGGAGGTAGGTACTTGCTTACCTGTTGGAGGGGTTTACCTGTGTCTGGGTGGGGTGGCCATACCTGTTGGAAGGGTTTACAGTGTAGCAAGGAACTGTAAATGCTGGTTTACACCAAAGATAGACACAAAATGCTGGAGTAACTCAGCGGGACAGTCGGCATCTCTGGAGAAAATAAATGTGTTCTTTCTATCCAGAAGGGTTTACTGTGTCTGGGTGGTGTGGCCATACTTGTTTACCTGGTGGGATGGTTTACCTGTGTGTGCACACGTATGGTGTGGCTGGAATGTGCTTGTGGTCCTGGGTCTGGTTGCTGCTGTTTAAAGTGAGGCCTTGGGTCTCACTAGAAGCTCTTTCAACAGGCTAGTACAGGCACCATGGGCCAAAGGACCACTTGTGCTATATCCGGGTGCTACTTCTATGTGTGAGAATGCTGTTATTTACAGTCCGAGTCCAGAATGTTCTCTGGCAGACCCTGGGAAACTGGGGCAGAAGGCTGTCAGAAACCCTCCAGTACTTGGTACTGAACTCCAATCTGTAACACACCAAAGATGCAGCGCTGCTCTCCCCTGTCCCATAAGATACAAAACTCCTCTGCCCTGCCCCAAATGCAGCGTTCCTCTCTCCTGCCCCTAAAGATGCAGTGCTGCTCTTCCCTGCCCCTGAGCTCGGCTTGGACTGTTTATTTGGTTTAAAAAACAAATGCATCATTCAGGATTTGCGAGGTGAGGAGTGTGTATTTGTCATGTGCTCCGGATGTGAACAGACAATGAACTCCTTCTTGCTGCAGCTTTTCAGGCGCGTCAGACCCTCGGGGGCCCTGTGCCCTTCCACCAGCTGCAGAGGCTGTTCTTTAACGATGAGAGGCGATGGGCTGTGTGTGTGTCCGCAGCCTCGGGACGCAAGGTGTTTGTTAACGGCTGACGTCACTGGAGCTGTCAACACCAACAGTGGTGTCACTCTTGCCGACTTGCTCATCTGTTGTTGCCGTGGCTTTAACCACAACAGACCTGTGCCTATTTCTGGGGATTACGTTCACCAAAACATAGGTTTGTTTTAAACTGTGCTGGGTAGTTGTCACTCCTGAGGCAGCAGCAGCAGGCAGCCAGTAGATGTAGCTGGCAGCACCGGCATATGAGCCAGCGGAGCAGAGATGGCCAGGCATCAAGGAAACTCCCTAGGAGGGGGGCTGCCCCCTCACCCATCGAGCCCCCCCCCCGGGGGTACACACCCTGACCAGCAACGTCCAGCACCCTTGCCTGGGGGACAGTCGCTATTGACCAGCTGCTGTGTAAATTCTGTGAATGCTGGAGTGACTCAGCAGGACAGGCAGCATCTCTGGAGAGAAGGAATGGGGGACGTTTCGGGTCGAGACCCTTCTTCAGACTGAGTGTGAACTCTGTGGCTCAGCAGCAGGTCAGAGGTGGATAGTTAATGACCATGACTCACCCAAGCCCGGCCACCGCTGCTACATCTTTCAATGATCATAGGTGATCACGGGCTGAAGCACCTTTGGTGATGGGAGGCAGGGGAGCAGAGGGTGCTGGTAGAATGGTGCTGTGCTGACCGGGACTGTGATAGTGGAGCACGGCAGAGATCGTGCTGGGACCCCCGCTGACTGGTGCATGGTAACAACACCGGTGTGACAAACTGTCCTCTGCTCCATTGCATGCAGTGCTAGTGAGGGAGCGGTGTAGATGGGGTGATAGTGAAGGAGGGGCATAGATAGGGTGATAGTGAAGGAGGGGCCATAGATGGGGTGAGAGTGAAGGAGGAGTGTAGATGGGGTGAGAGTGAAGGAGGAGTGTAGAGGAGGGAGTGAGAGTGAGGGATGGGGTGTAGATGGAGTGAGAGTGAGGGAGGGGTGTAGATGGGGTGGGAGTGAGTGAGTGAGGGGTGTAGATGGGGTGTTGAGAGGGGTGTAGATGGAGTGGGAGTGAGAGTGAGGGAGGGGTGTAGATGTAAGTGGGAGAGTGAGGGAGGGGTGTAGATGGGGTGATAGTGAAGGAGGAGTGTAGATGGAGTGAGAGTGAGGGAGGGGTGTAGATTGGATGCAATGATATTGAGGTTGCAGGTGTTATACAGCTGTCTACCATAAACTGCATAGGAATGCAGTGGTGCCTCTTGGTGTTACCTTGAGATAGATGCACGTGACTTTGGGTGCTAGAATCAGGAGCCAAATAAGCAAGTGCTGGAGGTGTGCAGCAGATTGGGCAGCTCCTATATGAGGGGGGGGGTAGGGTGGGGGGGGGGGGGGGGTGCTGGCGTTTTGGGCACAGACCCTGTCTCAGAACTATGGGATGTTCAGATCAGAGTATAGGCTGGGTGTTGGTGGTGAGGGGATGGGGCAGCAATGTCAGCCCACACATGGACTCAACCCAGGGTTGTGGGGGAGGGCGGGGGGGTGGGCAGGAGGGGGAGGTTTGAGGGGAGAGGAGGTTGGTGGGAGGGGAAATGGGGAATGGGGGAGGAAAGGTAGTTAGGGGTGGGGGAGGAGGAGGGGGTGGGAGGTGCGGGAGGAGATCACCTTGCACTAAACGTTATCCCCTTACCATGTACCTATACACACTAAATGGCTCGATTGTAATCATGTATTGTCTTCTGCTGACTGGTTAGCATGCAACAAAAGCTGCTGACGGTAGCTCGGTACATGTGACAATAAACTGAACTGGTGGTGTCCGTGTATACGGCTCCCCTTTTGCTAATGGGACCAGTCATGTCGGGAAGGCGAGTAGGGGATGGACTAGAATGATCCCCAGGGTTGAGGGAGCTGGGTGAATGTGGAGGCAAGGAGAAGGTGGGGTGGTTATTGTTGGCACGGCCTGTGGGGTGGCGTTCCCTGGGTGTGTGGGTGAGGGGAGAGCAGGGAACACAGGGTTAAAGTTCTGGGGAAAGGAAGGAAAGCTTCTCAGTGCCTTGAAGCAGGCCGGCACGTTACAGATGAGCCTGGACTCATCCTTGCTCGGATTCATTGTCCGAAAGTCATTGAAAACTCTGCCCTGTTTGTGTTTTCAATCTTCACAGCCCACAGTGATAGGACAAGTGTAGAATGCAAATTTGCAAATGTCACAGGTCAAGTTTCCCATGTAGACAAAGGGCTGAGAACATACTGTGCAGGGACAGTGTTATTGTGCGGAGTGGCTGTCAGTACAGATACATCTTCAGATCAACATTGGAGCAGAAAGAACTCTCCCTCAATGGCAAGAAGCTGGAAGTGGTGGAGACAGCTGGTATTGGGGCGAGGTTGTGTCTGTAGAAAGATCAATGGACATGGTATAGATCGGTACTGGTTGATGGGCCTTATGGAGACCTGGCATTTTGGGGGCCCCAGTCACACCACTCATCATTGCTCAGTGGCTCCGGGGACAGATGTTGGCCTTGGACAGAATGGTGAATTGTGTAGGAAAGAACTGCAGATGTGCATTTAAACATGAATAGCTGGAGTAACACAGTGGGTCTGACAGCATCGCTGGGGGAAAGGAATAGGTGACGTTTTGGGTCGAGATCCGTCTTCACGAGAGCTAGATCGGGCTCTTAAAAATAGCGGAGTCAGGGGATATGGGGAGAAGGCAGGAACGGGGTACTGATTGGGGATGATCTGCCATGATCACATTGAATGGTGGTGCTGGCTCAAAGGGCCGAATGGCCTACTCCTGCACCTATTGTATATTGTCTATTGTCTATTCACACTTCTTGAGAGAGTCACAGTGCCCTCCATAATGTTTGGGACAAAGACATATCATTTATTTATTTGCCTCTGTACTCCACAATTTGAGATTTATAAAGAGAGAAAATCACATGTGGTTAAAGTGGACATTGTCAGATTTTAATAAAGGCCATTTTTATACATTTTGGTTTCACCATGTGGAAATTACAGCTGTGTTTCTACATAGCCCCCCCATTTCAGGGCACCATAATGTTTGGGACACAGCAATATCATGTAAATGAAAGTAGTTGTGTTTAGTATGTTGTTGCATATCCTTTGCATGCAATGACTGCTTGAAGTCTGCGATTCATGGACATCACCAGTTGCTGGGTGTCTTCTCTGGTGATGCTCTGCCAGGCCTGTATTGCAGCCATTTTTAGCTTATGGACATATTATTACAGAACAAATGACAGATGATGAGGATATTTATAGGCAACGACGCATGCTGTATGTACAGGCAAATATCCTCTTGCTTAAATTTTGGTGCGTGTGCAGATGTGGTGAAGATGTCGCTATTTAGAGCATACTGCACACCACTCTACACTGCGCACCTGTGGTCGAACTATGGAAAGACAAGTATGCAGAGACTAAACGTGGCATATAACGATGCCATGAGAACACTGCTAAGGCAACCTAGATGGTGTAGTGCCAGTAATATGTTTGTGGCTGCAGGAGTCAGTACTTTAGAAGCTATCCTAAGACACCACATGTATAAATTCATTTGCAGGATAAATGACTCTAAAAATGTGCTTATTGTGGCCTTGACAAACATAAGGGTTAGCACCACCACTGGTATCGTTGTCTCGTTGTAGGACATTGATCATCTTTTAATCTGGATTTTTAACTTAAGTATTGTGGGTTTTTGTTATATATAAATTATGATGTTTTTTATGTGATATACCATGATTTTATATATATTTATGATATTTGATATGCAATGCATTTTTAATGTAATGTTGCCCCTTGTCTGGACCTTGAGTCTGTAATAAAGTGTATTATTATTATTATTATTATGATGCTTGTATTGGGGGCTAGTCCCCTACAGTTTTCTCTTCCAGCATATAAAAGACATGCTCAATTGGGTTCAGAGTACACAATTGACTTGGCCTCTCAAGAATTTATCATTTTTTAGCTTTGAAAAACTCCTTTGTTGCTTTAGCAGCATGTTTGGGATCATTGTCTTGCTGTAGAATGAACCACTGGCCAATGAGTTTTGAGGCATTTGTTTGAACTTGAACAGATAGGATGTGTCTATACACTTCAGAAATCATTATGCTACTACCATCAGCAGTTGTATCATCAATGAAGATAAGTGAGCCAGTACTTTCAGCAGCCATACATGCCCAGGGCATAACACCCCCACCACCGTGTTTCACAGATGAGGTGGAATGCTTTGGATCTTGGGCAGTTCCTTCTCTCCTCCATACTTTGCTCTTGCCATCACTCTGATATAAGTTAATTTTTGTCTCATCTGTCCACAAGACCTTTTTCCAGAACTGTGGTTTACATCTTGCAGTGTAGCCTCTGTATTTCTGTTCATGAAGTCTTCTGCGGACAGTGGCCATTGACAAATCCACACCTGACTCCTGAAGAGTATTTCAGATCTGTCGGACAGGTGTTTGGGGATTTTTCTTTATTATAGAGAGAATTCTTCTGTCATCAGCTGTGGAGGTCTTCCTTGGCCTCCCAGTCCCTTTGTGATTAGTAAGCTCACCAGTGCTCTCTTTCTACTTAATGATGTTCCAAACAGTTGATTTTGGTAAGCCTAAGGTTTGGCTAAGGTTCGGTCTCTAACAGTTTTATTCTTGTTTCTCAGTCTCATAATGGCTTCTTTGACTTTCATTGGCACAACTTTGGTCCTCGTGTTGATAAACAGCAATAAAGTTTCCAAAGGTGATGGAAAGACTAGGTGCTGAGAGCTCTCTTATACCTGCATTAAGGAGGCAATTAAACACACCTGGGCAATTACAAACACCTGTGAAGCCATGTGTCCCAATGGGGGAGACTATGTATAAGCACAGCTGTAATTTCTACATGGTGAAACCAAAATGTATAAAAATGGCCTTTAATAAAATCTGACAATGTGCACTTTAACCTTGTGATTTTTTTTTAATGACAAATCTCAAGTTGTGGAGTACAGAGGCAAATAAATAAATGGTGGGTCTTTGTCCCAAATATGTACATTGGACACATGGGGTAAATGACAGGGAGATGTTCTGAAATTAGGGTTGTATTCCCTAGAATTATGTAGATTAGGAAGTTAATTTGACCAAACTTTCATTTAAGAGAAATGAATTGGCCACATGGTCATGGGTTGGCCACAATTTGATTGACAGGCATGTTCAAGGGTTTAATAAACTTGAAATACTTTTAGACTAAAATGGCCTTGGGGTGCCACAAGACCCTTGAACACAACCTCATCTACTGCATCCGCTATTCCAGGTGACTCCCAGGGCTATCTTTTCTACATTTCTTCCCACCCTGCTTCCTGTAAGGACTCTATCCCCTACTCCTAATTCCTCCGTCTACGCCGCATCTGCGCCCAGGATGAGGTGTTCCAGACCAAGGCATCGGAGATGTCCTCATTCTTTAGGGAGCGGGGGTTCCCCCCTTCTATTATAGATGAGGCTCTCACCAGGGTCTCCTCGATATCCCGCAGCTCCGCTCTCACTCCCCATCACCCTACCCGTAACAAGGACAGAGTCTCCCCCCTGTCCTCACCTTCCTCCCCATCAACCATTGCATACAACATATAATCCGCTGACCTTTTTGGCCCTTCAACGGGATCCTACCACTGGCCACATCTTCCCATCTCCTCCCCTTTCTGCTTTCGGCAGAGAGTGTTCCCTCCGGAACTCCCTGGTCAATTCGTCCCTTCCCACCCAAAACACTCCCTCCCCGGGTGTTTTTCCCAGCAACCGCAGGAAATGCTACACTTGTCGCTTTACCTCCCACCTCGACTCCATCCAAGGACCCAAGCACTCTTTCCAGGTGAGGCAGAGGTTCACCTGCACCTCCTCCTACCTCATCTACTATATTGCTGTTCCAGGTGTCAACCCTCTCCCCCGACATCAGTTTGAAGAAGGGTCTCGACCCAAAACGTCGCCCATTCCTTCTCTTCACAGATGCTGCCTCACCCTTTGAGTTCCTCCAACATTTTTGTCTACCTTTGATTTTTCCCAGCATCTGCAGTTCTTTGTTAAACACAATGAGAGCACTCTGGGTGGGGAACGTGGACTGTCACTGGCTGGTGCAGGATTCAGTGTATAGAACAGTACAGCACAGGAACAGGCCCTTCTGCCCACAATGTCCATGCCCAATTAAACTGATCTCCACTGCCTGCACGTGATCCATGTCCCTCCATTCCTTGCATGTCCATGTGCCCATCTGGAAACCTCCCAAACGCCAGTGTCCTATCTGCCTCCACCATCACCCCTTCAGCATGTTCCAGGCAACCCTCTGTGCACATCTACTTCAAACTGCCCCTCTCACCTTAAAGTTGTGCCCTCTAGTATTTGACAATTCCACCCTACGAGAAAGATTCTGACGGTCTACTCATTGAGTTTAAGAAAGAACTGCAGATGCTGGTTAAATCGAAGGTAGACACAAAATGCTGGAATAACTCAGCGGGTGAGGCAGCATCTATGGAGAGAAGGAATTGGCGACGTCCCGTCTCACCATAGATGCAGCCTCACCCGCTGAGTTACTCCAGCATTTTGTGTCGACTTGCGGTCTACGATATCTTTGCTTCTCATAATTTTATCAATTTTATTCGTCTTCCCTCAGCCTTGTCCAGAGAAAACATTCCAAGTCTGTCCAACCTCTCCCTCTAAAACCAGAAACCCTCTAATCCAGGCAGCGTTGTGGTAAACCTCCTCTGCACACTCTCCAAAACCTCCACATTATTTCTGCACTGGAGCGACCAGAACTGTGTGCAACACTCCAAATACTGGCAAACCAAAGTTTTTAGCTGCAACGTGTCTTCCTGACCCATCCCTGTCTGACTGATGAAGGCAAGCGTACTGTACACATTCTCTACTCTCATCTCCCACCCCCCTCGCTATTTCCCTTTTATCTCTCCTCTGTCCCCTCCCCGTCTCCTCCCATCGATGACTGTCCCTCCGGCTTTACACTGCACTCCTCATCCACCCTTATTGTCGTCTTTTCGCCTCGCCTTGGCCATCAAATTCCCCCTCATCTGTGTCCACTTATCATTGCCAGCCTTTGGGCCGATCCTATTTTTCCTGCTTTCCCCCCACGACTCCATCAGCCTGTAGAAGAGTCCCGGCCCAAAATGTTGTCTGACTATTTCCTCCACAGATGCTACCTGGCCCATTGCGTTCCTCCAGCACTTTGTATTTTGAGCTAAATGAGTGATTTGGTTGTGGCGATCAAGTGTGATGTACTCCAGTTTGCTGGTGATTCAAGGCTCGGTGGCGGGTGTGTGCTGTGCGGTGAATGTGAGAGTCTTTGGGAATGTAAACAGTTGAAGTGACTGGGAAATTCATGGCATGTGTGGGCAGAGGTGAGGCCATCCAGTCCGGTGCCAAACTTAGAAAGGGAGAGCGCTTTCTAAATGGGGAGGGGTGCAAGGTGCTGGTGATCGGCTCATGAAACATTGAACATTAATGTGTGGGTACAGCGCGTGTGGGTGCAGCGGGTGTGGGGACAGTGCGTGTGGGTACAGCGGGTGTGGGTACAGCGGGTGTGGGTACAGCGCGTGTGGGTACAGCGCGTGTGGGTACAGCGCGTGTGGGCACAGCGCGTGTGGGCACAGCGCGTGTGGGTACAGCGCGTGTGGGTACAGCGCATGTGGTAATGTGTGTGGTAGCGAATGAAACATTTAATGTTAATGTGGGTACCGCATGTGCAGGAAGGTGTTGGGTATCCTGGCATTCATCCCAGGAGGCTTTGGTCTGGGAGTAGAGACGTCATACTCCGGTTATAGAATCCTGGTGCAACACATCTGGAACATCTGTGCACATCTGGTCTCCATCCCATAGGAGATGTGAACTGGTGACTGAGGTTCCCCGCCCCCCCCAACATCCACTGTACCCCCCCTAGGCACATCTATTTCTCCCCTCCCCCTCTGCTTTCTCCCCCACTCCCTCCCCTGTGCCCCACCTGGACTCTTATATCTTTCTCCCCTCCCCCTCCACCCACATTCCATCCTCTGGCTTCACATTTCTCAACCCTTCAACCCTCAGCGAGAGCTGCAATCACCTGTAGAGGGAGGGCAGGGGCGGGAGTATCAGTAGCGGGCCAGAGGGTGGATGGGGGGGGGTCTGGTGACGCAGTGGGGGGGGGGGGGGGGGGTGGGGGATAGACGGGCCAATTTCCAGTGGTGGGGAGAGCTGGGGCGCAGAATTTATTGTCTGTGGTCTGATGGCTGTGCCGTGTTCCTGTAGAGTTGGGGGCACCAGTGGCCCGGGCGTGTGACAGTGGGTGTGACAGTGGGCATGTGACACGGTGGGTGTGTGGGGCACGGTGTGTGTGTGGGGGGCACGGTGGGTGTGTGGGGCACGGTGGGTGTGGGGCACGGTGTGTGTGTGTGTGTGGGGCACAGTGTGTGGGGCACAGTGTGTGTGGGGCACACGGTGTGTGGGGCACGTGTGTGTGGGGCACGGTGTGTGTGTGGGGCACAGTGTGTGGGGCACGGTGTGTGTGGGGCACGGTGTGTGGGGCACGGTGTGTGGGGCACGGTGTGTGTGGGGCACGGTGTGTGTGGGCACAGTGTGTGTGTGTGGGGCACGGTGTGTGGGGCACGGTGTGTGTGGGGCACGGGTGTGTGGGGCACGGTGTGTGTGTGTGGGGGCACGGTGTGTGGGGCACGGTGTGTGGGGCACGGTGTGTGTGGGGCACGGTGTGTGTGGGCACAGTGTGTGGGGCACGGTGTGTGGGGCACGGTGTGTGGGGCACGGTGTGTGGGGCACGGTGTGTGTGTGGGCACGGTGTGTGGGGCACGGTGTGTGGGGCACAGTGTGTGGGGCACGGTGGTGTGTGTGGGGCACGGTGTGTGTGTGTGTGGGGCACGGTGTGTGTGGGGGTACGGTGGTGTGTGTGGGGCACGGTGTGTGGGGTACGGTGGGTGTGTGGGGCACGGTGTGTGGGGCACGGTGTGTGGGGCACAGTGTGTAGGGCACAGTGTGTGTGTGTGGGGCACGGTGTGTGGGGCACGGTGTGTGGGGCACGGTGTGTGTGGGGCACGGTGTGTGGGGCACGGTGTGTGGGGCACAGTGTGTGTGTGTGGGGGCACGGTGTGTGTGGGGCACGGTGTGTGTGGGGCACGTGTGTGTGGGGCACGTGTGTGTGGGGCACGGTGTGTGGGGCACGGTGTGTGGGGCACGGTGTGTGTGGGGCACGGTGTGTGGGGCACAGTGTGTGTGGGGCACGGTGTGTGTGTGTGTGTGGGGGCACGGTGTGTGGGGTACGGTGGGGTGTGTGGGGCACGGTGTGTGGGGTACGGTGGGTGTGTGGGGCACGGTGTGTGGGGCACGGTGTGTGTGGGGCACAGTGTGTAGGGCACGTGTGTGTGTGTGTGGGGCACGGTGTGTGTGGGGCACGGTGTGTGGGGCACGGTGTGTGGGGCACGGTGTGTGTGTGGGGCACGGTGTGTGTGTGGGGCACAGTGTGTGTGTGTGTGTGGGGCACGGTGTGTGGGGCACAGTGTGTGTGTGGGGGGCACGGTGTGTGTGTGTGGGGGGCACAGTGTGTGGGGCACGGTGTGTGTGTGGGGCACAGTGTGTGTGTGTGGGGCACGGTGTGTGGGGCACGGTGTGTGTGTGTGGGGCACGGTGTGTGTGTGTGGGGCACGGTGTGTGGGGCACGGTGTGTGGGGCACAGTGTGTGTGTGGGGTACGTGTGTGGCACGGTGTGTGTGGGGCACGGTGTGTGTGTGTGGGGCACGGTGTGTGTGTGGGGTACGGTGTGTGTGTGGGGTACGGTGTGGGTGGGGTGTGTGTGTGGGGCACGGTGTGTGGGGTACGGTGTGTGGGGCACGGTGTGGGGCACGGTGTGTGGGGCACGGGTGTGTGGGGCACGGTGTGGGGCACGGTGTGTGTGGGGCACGTGTGTGTGTGGGGCACGGTGTGTGGGGCACGGTGTGTGGGGCACGGTGTGTGGGGTACGGTGTGGGGTACGGTGTGTGGGTACGGTGTGGGGTACGGTGTGTGGGGCACGGTGTGTGGGGCACGGTGTGTGTGGGGCACGGTGTGTGGGGCACGGTGTGTGGGGCACGGTGTGTGGGGGTGGTGTGGGGCACGTGTGTGTGGGGTACGGTGTGGGGTACGGTGTGGGGTACGGTGTGTGGGGCACGGTGTGTGGGTACGGTGTGTGGGGTACGGTGTGTGGTACGGTGTGTGTGGGGCGGTGTGTGTGGGGCACGGTGTGTGGGGCACACGGTGTGTGGGGCACGGTGTGTGGGGCACGGTGTGTGGGGCACGGTGTGTGGGGTACGTGTGTGTGGGGCACGGTGTGTGGGGCACGTGTGTGTGGGGTACGGTGTGTGTGTGGGTACGTGTGTGTGTGGGTACGTGTGTGTGTGGGGCACGGGTGTGTGTGGGGCACGTGTGTGTGGGGCACGGTGTGTGTGTGGGGGTACGGTGTGTGTGGGTACGGTGTGTGTGTGGGGCACGTGTGTGTGGGGCACGGTGTGTGTGGGGTACGGTGTGTGTGTGTGGGGCACGGTGTGTGGGGCACGGTGTGTGTGTGGGGCACAGTGTGTGTGTGTGGGGCACGTGTGTGTGGGGGCACAGTGTGTGTGTGTGGGGCACGGTGTGTGGGGTACGGTGTGGGGTACGGTGTGTGGGGTACGGTGTGGGGTACGGTGGGCGTGTGTGGGGCACGGTGTGTGGGGCACGGTGTGTGGGGTACGGTGTGTGGGGTACGGTGTGGGGTACGGTGGGCGTGTGTGGGGCACGGTGTGTTTGTGTGGCACGATGGGCGTGTGGTGCAGCCGCCCTGGCGGGTGTCATGACAGTATATGGCATGTGACACACCATGTGTGGCAGACGCGTGTTGCCAGCAGCATTAACCAGGTTGTATACGACAGCGGGGGTGGAGGGTGGGGGGCGCAGAACGCTGGGCCCTCCCAGCAGGGTGGGCAGGGTGAGTGGACCAGAGGTGAGAGATCATTGCCTGACACGTGAGTGGCTCTCCCCCCACGGATGCTGCCTGACCGAGTTCCCAGCATTCTGGCAGCAGCCTGCCGGCTGGGTTGCAGTGAAGTGAGGCAAGTCTGTTCACTGCACTGGAGCTCGGAGACGGCCCCCATCCCTCCCCAGTCTGAGCACAATTAGCTCTCAGAGTTGGATTTAAATCAAATAAACATATTTGTTTTATTTATCTGCCGGATTAAATTAACAGCTGCGGTGGATTTGTAAGGAGAGCGGAGAATTATTCTGCAGCAGAGCAGTGAGTCTGCAGGCCGGGACTGGGTTGTGGAGAACAGTGACAGAGGTCTCTCACTGTGCAACAGCCCCTCTCACCGTACAGGGGCCTCTCACTGTACGTTCGTGCGTGTGTGCAGGTGTGCAAGTGTGCACACATGCGTGTGTGTGAGTGTCAGTGTGCGTGGCACTGGAACCTAAGTGCAGGAGGTTGCAGTCAACCTGCAGAATAGGCGAGGACTTTATTCTTAGTAGCGCTGGAGGCTGAGGGGTGATCTTATAGAGGTGCATAACGACACGCAGGGGCACCACCCAAACCCACACACATGGTGGCATTAGCACCCCCCCCCCTGTCCCCTGTCCCCAGGGAAAGAGAGACTGCCCCCAGGCAGCGGGGAGCATCTGGGGACCCAGAGGTGAACATGAATGTAAATGTGATCTGATGAATGATTGGAGTGTTTCCATGGTGACCACTGGCAAGACAGCAAACGCAGGCCTTCATGTGTGTGAGGCTGGGCCCCTGGGATCAAAGACCCCCCACCCCCACCGCACCGGGGTAGTGGAGGGGATAAGGGGCATGACTCCCAGAGTTCAGATACCTCCACACAGCCCTGCAGCACCGGGGGGGGGGGGGGGGAGGGGGGTTAGAGAGGGGGGTAGAGTGGGGGTTCAACGTGTGAAGGTGTTGAGTGTAAATCAAACCAGTCACAATGCCTGCTGATCATCTCCTTTAACTTTGCCCCTCTCACCTTAAAGCCATGCCCTCTAGTTTTTGACATTTCCACTCTGGGGGCAAAACGATTTGGACAAAGACCCATCATTTATTTATTTGCCCGTGTACTCCACAATTTGAGATTTGTAATAGAAAAAAATCACGTGATTTAAGTGCACATTGTCCGATTTTATTAAATAATAATAATAATAATATTTATTTATATAGCACTTTTCAACAAAACCAGTATTTGAACCAAAGTGCTTTACAGAGATTGATTAAATTAATTGAACAGATCAATGCAATAAATCCATACAAATCAAAAAAAGAGAAAAAAGAGAAAAAGTTAAAGGCCATTTTAATGAGAGAGCTCTCAGCACCTAGTCTTTCCTCCAGTCTTTCCATCACCTTTGGAAACTTTTACTGCTGTTTATCAACATGAGGAACGAAGTTGTGCCAATGAAAGTCAAAGAAGTCATTATGATGAGAAACAAGAATAAAACAAGGGCCTGTCCCACTTTGGCGACAGCCCACATCATTGGTTGGCGTATCAGGTCACTGAAAAAGTCACGGCGTGGGACAGGCCCTTTAGAGACATCAGCCAAACCTTAGGCTTACCAAAATCAACTGTTTGGAACATCATTAAGAAGAAAGAAAGCACTGGTGAGCTTACTAATCACAAAGGGACTGGGAGGCCAAGGAAGACCTCCACAGCTGATGATAGAAGAATTCTCTATAATAAAGAAAAATCCCCAAACACTTGTCCGACAGATCAAAAACACTCTTCAGGAGTCGGGTGTGGATTTGTCAATGGCCACTGCGTGCAGAAGACTTCATGAACAGAAATACAGAGGCTACACTGTGAGATGCAAACCACTGGTTAGCTGCAAAAATAGGATGGCCAGGTTACAGTTTGCCAAGAAGTACTTAAAAGAGCAACCACAGTTCTGGAAAAAGGTCTTATGGACAGATGAGATGAAGATTAACATATCAAAATGATGGCAAGAGCAAAGTATGGAGGAGAGAAGGAACTGCCCAAGATCCAAAGCATTCCACCTCATCTGTGAAACATTGTGGTGGGGGTGTTATGGCCTGGACATGTATGGCTGCTGAAGGTACTGGCTCACTTATCGTCATTGATGATACAACTGTTGATGTTAGTAGCATAATGAATTCTGAAGTGTATAGACACATCCTATCTGCTCAAGTTCAAACAAATGCCTCAAAACTCATTGGCCGGCGGTTCATTCTACAGCAAGACAATGATCCCAAACATACTGCTAAAGCAACAGAGGAGATTTTGAAAGCTAAAAAATGGTAAATTCTTGAGAGGCCAAGTCAATCACCCTGATCTGAACCCAATTGAGCATGCCTTTTATATGCTGAAGAGAAAACTGAAGGGGACTAGCCCCCAAAACAAGCATAAGCTAAAGATGCAATACAGGCCTGGCAGAGCATCACCAGAGAAGTGATGTCCATGAATTGCAGACTTCAAGCAGTCATTGCATGCAAAGGATATGCAACAAAATACTAAGCATGACTACTTTCATTTACATGACATTGCTGTGTCCCAAACATTATGGTGCCCTGAAAATGGGGGGGGGGGGGGGGGGGAGACTATGTATAAACACTGCTGTCATTTCTACATGGTGAAACCAAAATGTGTAAAAATGGCCTTTATTAAAATCTGACAATGTGCACTTTAACCACGTGTATTTTTTCTATTACAAATCTCAAATTGTGGAGTACAGAGGCAAATAAATAAACTATGGGAGGTACACAAAAATGCTGGAGAAACTCAGCGGGTGCAGCAGCATCTATGGAGCGAAGGAAATAGGTAACGTTTCGGGCCGAACCCCTTCTTCAGACTATTTGTCCCAAACATTATGGAGGGCACTGTACGACTGTACGACACTATCTACATCTCTCATCATTTTATAAACTGCAGATGCTTGTTTATACTGAAGATAGGCGGAAATGCTGGCGTAACTCAGGGTGACAGCTGTCTGAAGAAGGGTCTTTGAAAGGTCACCCATTCCTTCTCTCCAGAAATGCTGCTTTTCCCATTGGGTTACTCCAGCATTTTGTCTTCAGCATTCAAACCTCCTGTGCACTCCCTCCAAAGCCTGCAGATCCTTCCTCAAATGGGGTGACCAGAACTGCATGCAATACTCCAAATGCGGCTTAGCTATAGAAACATAGAAAATAGGTGCAGGAGTAAGCCATTCGGCCCTTCGAGCCTGCACCGCCATTCAATATGATCATGGCAACTCAGTATCCTATACCTGCCTTCTCTCCATACCCCCTGATCCCACAAGGGCCACATCTAACTAACTCTTAAATATAGCCAATGAACTGGCCTCAACTACTTTCTGTGGCAAGGAATTCCACAGACTCACCTAAAAAATGTTACTCTCTGTCTCGGTCCTAAAATACTTCCCCCTTATTCTTAAACTGTGACCCCTTGTTCTGGACTTTCCCAACATCGGGAACAATCTTCCTCCATCTAGCCTGTCCAACCCCTTAAGAATTTTATAAGTTTCTATAAGATTTCCCCCCCTCCCCCCCCCCCCCCTCCCCCCCCAAAAGTGCAAGCCGAGTCTATCCAGTCTTTCTTCATATGAAAGTCCTGCCATCCCAGGAATCAGTCTGGTGAACCTTCTCTGTACTCCCTCTATGGCAAGAATGTCTTTCCTCAGATTAGGAGACCAAAACTGTACGCAATACTCCAGGTGTGGTCTCACCAAGGCCCTGGACAACTGAAGTAGAACCTCCCTGCTCCTATACTCAAATCCTTTTGCTATGAATGCTAACATACCATTTGCTTTCTTCACTGCCTGCTGCACCTGCATGCCTACTTTCAATGACTGGTGTACCATGACACCCAGGTCTCGTTGCATCTCCCCTTTTCCTAATCGGCCACCATTCAGATAACAGTCTACTTTCCTGTTTTTGCCACCAAAGTGGATAACCTCACATTTATCCACATTATACTGCATCTGCCATGTCATGTAAAGCTGCATCATGACTTCCTGACTTATTCCCCATACCCCGACTGATGAAGGCAAACATACCAGTTCTTTAGCAGTTCATCTAGCTTTGTTGCCACTTTCAACGAGCTATGGCGGTACCGGCAGATCCCTCTGTACATCAGTGCTGTTGATTCCCGGCATGTACTGTACATTTTGCTCTTGCATTTCATTTGACCTCCAAAACTGCAACACCTCGTTCTTGTCCAGATTAAACTCCATCTGTCATTTCTCCGCCCATATTTTGAACGGATCTGTTTCCTGCTGGCTCCTTTGACAATCCCCCCCCGCTGCCGTTAACAGCTCTGCAACTTCTGATTAATCCACAAATTTACCCATCAGACTACCCACCTTGCGTCCAAACCATTTACACAGACTACAAACCGGAGCTCCCAGCAATGGCCGTTGTGTGACACCAGTGGTCACAGTGAAACTCCCCATCCATGGCCCGCTGCCTCCTGTGATGCCGGCTGTCCAGCTGACATGACCTGCTGTGGGCCTTGTGTACATGGCAAACAATGGTGGTCACACTGATCCCTGTGCTACACCTCCAGTTAATGGCTTCCAACCACAAACCAGCCCTCCACCATCACCTGCGTAGCCCAATAGACATAAAACACTGGAGTAACTCAGTGGTGGACAGGCAGCATCTCTGGAGAGAAGCAATGGGTAAAGTTTCCTTGTGGCCCTTATGGCTAATGGAGAGAAGGCAGGTACAGGATACTGAGTTGGATGACCAGCCATGATCATATTGAATGGCGGTGCAGGCTCGAAGGGCTGAATGGCCTACTCCTGCACCTATTTTCTATGTTTCGGGTCAAGACCCTACTTCAGAGCGATGAAGCGTCTCGAGCCAAAACGCCACCTATCCCTTTTCTCCAGAGATACTGCCTGTCCCGCTGAGTTACTCCAGCTTTTTGTGTCCATCTTCGGTTTAAACCAGCATCTGCAGTCCCTTCTGACACAGATCAAAGCAAACGATGATCAAGGAAATGTAAAACGGTTCATTGTTGGCTGAGGCGAAGGTGACAACGAGGCATACAAACAGTAACATTAATCAGCAGGCCAGTGACACCCGTGTAGCTGCCATGATTGACTCTCTGTACCTTGAGCTTTCCTTCCTCCTGACGTTACGCTGGGTCCGTGCCGGTCCTTGTCGGGGCAGCCAGCGGGTACAGCCCTGGACCTCCCTCCCTGCCTGCACCCCTCTGTGAAGAGTGGGTGCTGGAGACTGACGGGGTGCCCACACTGCCCCTGGCTACGACCATGGAGGATGGGGCTCGCCCAGCAGTGGGCAGGGGGTGGGTCTGGGCATCGAGGAAGGAGCGGCTGCCTTTGGGGAAGGGGAGATGTAGGGGTGAGGAGGGGACTGTTGTGGAGGGGGGGAGTGTTATGGATGGAGGGGGGGGGGGAGGAATGGAGAAGGGTGAGGGATGTTGAGGGGAGTGGGGATATGAGGGTGGGGGACGTATGATGGAGGAGTGGGGGAGGGTGCGGGTAGTGATGGGGAGGGGGGGAGTAGTGGGGAGAGCAGTTGAGATGTAGGGGGTGTGGGTGAGAAGAGGGGAGTGTTGTGGAGTCCACTCACCACCATGCCGGTTGTCTTTGGCAGAATTGGTTGAAGACGTACGGGTATTTCCTGCCCGATGAGCTGCGTACCTCGGCGCTGCGCTCGGCGCATTCCATGCAGGCCGCCATCGCAGCCATGCAGCGCTTCTACCGCATCCCCGTCACCGGCATCCTGGACCAGGCCACCATCGAGTGAGTACACCAGGGGAGGTGGGGTGGATCACCGTATGTGGCCATTACACCCAGACACGTGTGTGTCACCCTCCAGCTGTGGGGAGGGGGTGACGGGGGGGTGTGGGGGGGAGGGAGGGAGAGAGAGGAGTGTTGAAGGGGCTATGGGGGTGTCCTGTACTGCTATGGGTGGTGGAGGAGACCAGGGTGGGGGGGTTAGGGTGGGGGTTGGGGTGGGCTGAGGGGTGGGGGGGTGGGGTGGGGGGTAAGGTTGGGGTGGGCTGGGGGCGAGGGTGTGGGTGGGTGTGTGGGGTAGACTGGTGGTGGTGGGTTTGGGGTGGTGAGTGGGGGTTTGGGGTGGGCTGGGGGTGAGGGGGGGGGGTTTGGGGTGGGCTGGGGGTGAGGGTGGGGTCTGTGGGCACGGTGTGAGCAGCCTGTGCTGGTCTAGGTGGATGAGGAGACCACGGTGCGGGGTGAGTGACCAGCCGCGGATCAGCCGCAGACAGCGGAGCAAACGCTACGCCCTGACTGGCCAGAAGTGGAGACAGAAGCACATCACCTACAGGTAATCCCCTCCCCTTTCCTCCCTCCCTTCTCCCTGCAGCACCCTGCGATGTCGACTCCCCCCCCCACCCCATGGGCCCAGGGTCCTGCTGAAGCTGTTGATGGTGGGGGGGGGGGGGGGGGTGATGGTGGAGGGGAGGGGATGGGGGGAGGGGGGGGAGGCAGTTTCCCCACTGTAACTCCTGTACCACCCTCCCCCACAGCATCAACAACTTCACGCCCAAGGTGGGGTGGGGAACAGGGTGGGGGGTGGCGGTGGGGGTGGGTTGGACAGGCCAGTGTAACCCTTGTTCCCGCTATCCCGGCAGCATCAACAACTTCACGCCCAAGGTTGGCGAGGGTGAGACACGTCGGGCGATCGGCCGTGCCTTCCAGGTGTGGCAGGATGTGACCCCGCTGAGCTTCCAGGAGGTTCCCTTTCACGATATCAAGAGTGGCAAGAAGGAAGCAGACATTATGATCTTCTTTGCGTCTGGTTTCCACGGCGACAGCTCCCCATTCGATGGGGAGGGGGGGTTTCCTGGCACACGTTAGCGCACGTGCTTCCCGCCGTTCCTTTCCGTCTCAGTTGCCCGCGTTTCCGTCTCAGTGCCCCGTTCCGTCTCGGTGCCCGTGGCCGGACACTTCCGCCCACTCGATGGTGCACGCCTGTACTGGCCTCAGATGCCACCGGGTTCCACCGTTCGGTGCACGCGTGCCTTCGTTCTGGTGCGTTACAGACATTCGGTCCGTCATGTCTCCCATGTTCAGCGGGGCCATTGACATCACCCGGGATGCGCACCGGTTCCAGTCTCAGTGCCAGCGTTCTGTTCGGCAGCTGGGCCCACGAGTTCTGGCCCTGGGACATGACCAGCTGGCCTCAATTCGCGGGCGCATCGCATCAGCAACACGTCACTTTAGCCACCTATGCCCGGATAGAACAATGCTTAGACAACCCAGGCTGCAACAAGATGCCGCTGTACCTCACGAGCCTTCTCTGTGAAGCCAGATTCCCTGATGACACCGGCTCGCACTTGTGGGGCCAGGCAACAAGCTGCGGGTCTGCACAGCCGTCACGATGCTTTCAAGGGGAACAGGAGTGGTGGGGGTGACGGAGTCCAGCGGTGAGGTCTCGAGGCCTCAGTGAAGAGGGGGCAAGCTCGTTATCAGCCCTCACATAGCATCAACCCAGGCAGCCAAGAGTCCCATCGGGAAGAGGGGGGGTCTTTGGTACACTGCCTGTGTCAACAGATCTGTGAAGCCAGCTGATGTGACACTGATTGTACGGTTGGCAACTGCTGCTTCAGGCAATATCACCAACAACACTTACTGCGTCAGTCCCTGAGGGACAAGGTTCAGGTACAAGCCTTCGCGGGGTTTCATGGCCCCATGAACAGGTACAGCGCAGCATGGCAGGGCCCTTCCACAGCCCACTATGTCCCTGTCGTGCCAATTCCTATGTCACCTCAACCTCAAAGATCGCCTCCACTGCACAACAATTGAGATGCCGAGATCTTCTCACAACGACCTCTTCACATCACATTGAGTACCAGTCCTACTTCCACACCTATCCCCTGACACCACCAGCCCCCGGCTCTGGTTAAAAAGCCTTTGCCGGGCCAACCCGGGCCCTCTTATCTCTACCATGGGATCGAGAGAGGGTGGGGATGGGGAGAGAGAAACGGGGTGGACGAGGAGAGGGTTGGTGAGGAGGGGACAGAGGGATGATGGGAAGGTGAGCCGGTGTGGGACAGAACGGGAGGGGTGGGAGGGAGGGATGAGCCGTATGGGTGTACCTAGCGAGGAGCTAACCTGGGTTTCGTGAGAGGTCGGGATGTCTGAGAGGGGAAAGGAGGAGGTCTTGCAGTGAGGGGTGGTCATGGCGGGAAAGGAGGAGGGCGAACACTCTGGGGGAGGTCAATCGGGCTCAGTGTCGGGTCACAGGTTCCGGTTACACCTCGCACCCAAGTCCTGTCACCCCCCAGGGTAGCAAACACAGTACCCTAGTCTGGGTGGGGGGGGGTCCTTTAAAACTGAAGGGCAACCTGAAGGGGAGAGCGGGGAAAAGATTTTAAAAGGACCTGAGGCGCCTGATGTTCACACCGCTGTGGTGGTGTCCACACGGTACGGGCGTTTTGTATCGGGCTGCCAGAGGTGGGAAATGGACCAGTCACAGGCATTTAGGTCTAGCACGTGAGGGCACCTTGGTCAGTATGTACAAGATGGGCCGAAGGGTCTGGTTCCATGCGCTCGACTTTCCCTGATCAGTTTAACTCCACATGACTGGCTTGGGTCCACATCCCTTAAAACCTTCACCTAATAAAAATCTCTGAATGTCGCTCCTAAATTCCCCAGTTGACCCTCGCCCTCGAAGATACGCCTGCTGCTGTTCTAGACACATAGACAATAGGTGCAGGTGGAGGCCATTTGGCCCTTCGAGCCAGCACCGCCATTCATTATGATCATCCACAATCAGTAACCCGTGCCCGCCTTCACCCCATATCCCTTGACTCCGCTAGCCCCTCGATAGCACCATCTGTGTTAAAACTCCTCACCCCGGGCTCACCCTGCTCTCTTCTCCCATCTCTACCACAGTGGATCGAGCTGCCGGAGGAGGTAGTTGAGGCAGGAACTATCGCAACATTTAAGAATGTTAGACAGGTACATTGATAGGACAGGTTTGGAGCAGGGATATGACCAAAGGTCGGGCAGGGTGGGTCTGTGGGACCGCAGTGGGCCGCTGGTTGGGCAAGACGTTGAGCCTGAGCAGCCACAGTGAATGTTCGACAACGCTCTCCACGGCTAGTTGCCATCTCTATTACTCGCATCGACAGTACGGCATAAACTGCGCTCCACTTGCTCCCATGCGGTCTTCCTGCAGGACAGCAACAAGAAACTGGTGGACTTGTGTGCAAGGTGTGTTCCTCTCGTCAACCCTACCTGCCCAGAGATTATTGATAAGTGTCTGCCGTTCAGACTGAGGCCCCAGTGACAGCAACACCTGGGGACTTGTCGCTGGGACACTTGGCTCAGCTGTTCGGGGAAACTTGAGCCGGAAGGAATGGGTCAAGTTTCGGTCCATTTTCTGTCTCCGTAGTGGGACTCTACAGCGCCAGATGGTGCGTCGTTTACACATACCTGGTAGCTTGGATACGTCTTCCCCAGGCTACCTTTACTCTCAGTCTACGTTGCCCCTCGGGTACGCCTTCCCAGTGGGCACGTCTATGTGCTTTGTCCTGTCACTCTCCTCACCGCCCTCCGCACAGCTGTCTGACTGCATGGGACCGCGACCCTCCCTCTCTTGGCCTCGCCGAATGAGTGTCCCAGGCTTTTTGTGTCGATCACTTGGCATTTCGCTCCTGGCCCTCACACCTGGATCAGAGGCCAACTGCGGACGATGTAAAGCCTGGGCACAGAAGCGTCTACGATAGATCTCCTGTGTGCCGATGCGCGACTTGCTTTAACTCCCCCAGTCGCAACGGAAGGCCCCTAGTCATCATTCTATAAGCAGCTCTGCATGTAGGCCCATCTGCTGGCAGAGGTCCCCTCAATGGATTTTCACTAGCCCAGGGGGATCGAGTCACTACCTGTCGGTCACTAAGAGGCTGTTCCGATCCCCAGCCCTGGCATGGCTCCGTCTGTCAACGTCAAACTCACTGGTCCCTTGCCCTGCCTGTGGTTTGCCAGGGTTGAGCCTGAGACTTGTCGGCCCCTGCATACTCTGTGACTCGTGCCAAAGCCCTGGTATGTGGGCAGATGTGGTGCTTCCCTCCAACTGATCAGCCCCTGTGTCCGTGAGACGCTCCCTGTGCATGATGGTGAAAATCTCGCTGGCAGCAGCGGGGCCAACAATGCATCACTGGGGCCGTGGGGAGCGGGATACGGAGAGACTGGCGGCTGGGCCCCGAGCGAGCCTTGTGCTGGGGGAACCTGCCCCTCACCTAAAACCTGTGCCCTTTAATTTTATCCTAGAGAATAAACAGTGACTCTCTACCTAGCTGTGGTCCCTTTGATTTATATCCTCACCCCACGGTACCCCCCTTGGGCCTTCCCTTGTTCGAGTGAAAATGGCCTTCCCCCCCCCCCCCCCCCCCCCCCCCCCCTTATGTCCCGGTCCCGACCTCCTCCCAGAAACCACCTTGTGGAGACACAGGAACTGCAGATGCTGGGATCTGGAGCAAAGAGCAGAGTGCTGGAGTAATTGGGCAGGTCAGGCAGCATCTGTGGAGGCAGAGGGAGAGAGGAGGTTTTGGGTTAAGACCCTGTGTCAGGAGCCTAGTCAATGTTCCCTGACTCTCTCCCACATAGTGCCGTTCGTATGGACCCTGACCCTGGCCTCCTGGAGTGCTGGACATCCGGGCAACTGCAGATGCTGGTTTGCAAAAGAAAGACAAAGTGCTGGATGAACTCAGCAGTTCAGGCAACATCACTGGAGAACTGTAGTGTGAAGACGGTCTGAGCTGAAACATCACCTATCCATGTTCTCCAGAGATGCTGCTTGACAAGATGGTGCCGAGAACGATGGGTGACATGTGTAGGAAGGAACTGCAGGTGCTGGTTCAAACCAAATATAGACACAAAGTGCTGGAGTAACTCAGCGGTTCAGGCAACATCTCAGGAGAGAAGGAATGGGTGGTGTTTCGGGTAGAGACCCTTCTTCAGTCTCAACCCGAAACGTCACCCAGCGCCAATTGGAGGAACAGCACCTCATAGTTTGCTTGGATAGCTTACACTTCAAGTAGCCTTTACTCTCTCTCTCTCTCTCTCTCTCTCTCGCCCCATCCCCTACTCCTTCCCAGTTCTCCTACCAGTCTTACTGTCTCCGACTACATTTTATCTCTGTACCGCCCACTCCCCTGATATCCGTCTGAAGAAGAGTCCCGACCCATTCCTTCTCTCCAGAGATGCTGCCTGTCCCACTGAGTTACTCCAGCTTTATGTGTCCATCTACAATTGGTGACATTTCGGATTTGGGCCCTACTTCGACTGGATGAGAGGTGGGGGTGGGACAAAGCCTGGCAAATGATAGGAGGATAGATCTCCTCAGTATCCCGCGGCTCCACTCTTGCTCCCCCTCCCCCCAGTCGCAACAGAGACAGAGTCCCCCTAGTCCTCACCCAATCAGCCGTCGTATACAGCACATAATCCTTTAATATTTTCGCCACCTCCAATGGGATCCCACCACTAGTCACATCTTCCCATCTCCATCACTTTCCGGTTTCTGCAGAGACCGTTCCCTCCGCAACTCCCTGGTTAACTCATCCCATTCCCACCCAAGCCACCCTCTCCCCAGGTGCAACCGCAGAAGATGCAACACTTGTCCCTCCTCCCTCGACTCTGTCCAGGGGTCCCGACAGTCCTTTCAGGTTGGGCAGAGGTTCACTTGCACCTCCTCCAACCTCATCTACTGTATCCGCTGTTCCAGGTGTCGACTCCTTTATATCGGTGAGACCAAGTGCAGGCTCGGCAATCGTTTCACTGAACACCTCCGCGCAGTCTGCCTAAACCTACCTGATCTCCCGGTTGCTCAGCACTTTAACTCCCATTCCCAATCTGACCTTTCTGTCCTGGGCCTCCTTCATTGTCAGAGTGAGGCCCAGCGCAAATTGGAGGAACAGCACCTCATATTTCGCTTGGGTGGTTTACACCCCAGCAGTATAAACATTGACTTCCCTAACTTCAAGTAGCCCTTGCTTTCCCTCTCTCTCCATCCCTCCCCCTTCCTAGTTCTCCCACTAGTTTCACCGTCCTGATTACATTTTACTGTTTGTCTGCCTCATCGTCACCTTCTCCATAGCTAGTAATGAACCATTCTACAGTACATTTTTCTTTACCATTGCCTGCTTTGATCCATGTTTTGACACCTTATCCTTCCATATCTCTGTGCCTCCCGATCCTCTGACTCAGTCTGAAGAAGGTCTTAATACAATACAATAATACAATACAATACCATTTATTTGTCATTTGAACCTCACATGAGGTTCAAACGAAATTTTGTTTCTGCAGCCATACAAGAAATGAACCAAGACACACACCAACACAATTTAGACAAACATCCATCACAGTGAATCTCCTCCTCATTGTGATGGAAGGCAAAGTCTTGGCTCTCCCCTGCTCTCCATTCTTCTCCCGATGTCAAAGTCAAAGCCCCCGGCGGGCCCTAGCAAGTCCCGCGGCTGTTTAAGCCGCGCCAGGCGATGTAAGGCCCCGCTCCAGGTCACTTTCAACCCCGCAATTCGGGCGGGAGAAGTCGCCGTTGCCGGTGCCCCATAAAGCGGTCTCCCACCGGGGACCCGCGCGCTCCCGGTGTCACCATCTACCGGAGTCAGGTCGCAGCCGCGCGCCGCCGCAGCTCTCCACGCTCTGAAGCCGGCCAGCTCCACAATGGTAAGTCCGCAGCTCCGCGACTGGAGCCCCCAGGTCGTTCCGGTTGGAGACCGCTCCACGGCGCCAGGCCCCAAAGACAATGGAGACCCGACAGGGAAAAGGTCGGGTCCCTGTACAGGGAAGAGACTTAAAAGTTTCCCCCACCCACCCCCCGCCCCCCACACATACACCGTTAAAAACCCACTACAAACTATACCCTCAACGGGACAAAATTTTTTTAAAAGGACAGATGGACTGCAGAGGCCGCTGCGACGTTGGTCGCCCCACCCGCCCGAAATCTTGACCCAAAACGTCACCCATTCCTTCTCTCCCGAGATGCTGCCTGTCCCTCTGAATTACGCCAGCATTTTGCATCTATCTTAAGTGATAGGTGGACACCAGTGAGGGTGGAGGTGTCGATATGCAGATATTTGATCAACGCCAGAGAAGGAAAGATGTAAGGTTTGAGATGAGGAGATATTGATAGAAGAGGCTCAAAATGTAAACCGAAGTTTGGGGTGCATGGTCTGTGGGTGCGGGGAGGGGGGTCTGGTGTCCCTGGGGGTCCAGGATTAGTGGTCGGTGTGGTGGTCCAGGGGCTGGCCACGGTGCCTGTGGCAGATGGATTATTTCTCCTCTCTCTTCCCCTCTCTCCCACCCTCTCTCCCCCACCCTCTCTCCCCACCCTCTCTCCCCACCCTCCCCCCCACCCTCTCCCCCACCCTCTCTCCCCACCCCTCTCCCCACCCTCTCCCCCACCCTCTCTCTCCCCACCCTCTCCCCCCACCCTCTCTCCCACCCTCTCTCCCCACCCTCTCTCCCCACCCTCTCTCCCCACCCTCTCTCCCCACCCTCTCTCCCCACCCTCTCCCCCCCACCCTCTCTCCCCACCCTCTCTCCCCACCCTCTCTCCCACCCTCTCTCTCCCCCCCACCCTCTCCCCCACCCTCTCCCCACCCTCTCTCCCCACCCTCTCTCCCCCCCACCCTCTCTCCCCCACCCTCTCTCCCCACCCTCTCTCCCCCCACCCTCTCTCCCCACCCTCTCTCCCACCCTCTCTCCCCCCTCTCTCCCCACCCTCTCTCTTCCCACCCTCTCCCCCATCTCCCCCCCTCCAGGTAACGACCTGTTCCTGGTTGCGGTGCATGAGCTGGGCCATGCGCTGGGGCTGGAGCACTCCAATGACCCGAGTGCCATCATGGCCCCCTTCTACCAGTACATGGACACAGAGAAGTTCAAGCTGCCGCAGGACGACCTGCAGGGCATCCAGAAGATCTACGGTGGGTGGTGCATGACCCCGTCACTGCCACCGCAGGCTCTTCCTGCAGCCCTGTGCACCGTCGCTGCAGATCTGGCCCGCTGCTGCATTGGGGCTGCAAAGCTGCTGGCTGTTCCTGCAGCCCTGTGTGATCCTTACTGCGGCTCTGGCTGGCTGCATCATTGCTGCCCCCTCCGGCTGCATTGCTGCTGCGTCCCCTCCCCCCCTCCAAATGGCTGCACCGCTGCTGCGCCCGTCGCCTGCGCCCGCATTGTATGCGCCGCTGCTGCAGTGAATGACAGTAAGCACAGCGATGAGGGTGACGTGTGGAGGAGGGTCTGGACTTCCTGAGCAGTGGGGCACCTGAGGGGTGTGTCTAATGGCGCAGAGGCCACTCAGCCCATCTACCCCAATGCTCTACACTGTAACCCACTCTAATCAGCTGTGTTACACCCACTCCCTCCCCATCTCTCTCGGCCCGGGGTCTCCCTGTGACAGACAGACAGACAGACGGCTGGGTGGCGACTAGCCAGTGCCCCTGGATGGACCCGTTAGCCAGAAGTGATTCCTCTCTGGCCCGTCACACAATCTGGTCATCTACATGCTGATGTTGCCCCTCCCCCAGAGAGGGGGGGTCAGGCTGGGGCAGGGGTCTCCCCGGAGCCAATCTCATCTCCCTGGGAAGGGAGGGGGGGGGGGGGGGGGGGGGCCGTCACGGGTGGGTGGGCTATGGGAGCGGTGTTATCCAGACAGCCCCTGGCCTGTGTAACGCTGCCTATCCACTCTGCAGGCCCACCCACCGAGAGACTGGCTCCCACCCGGCCACTGCCCACCCTCACGGTCCGCAGGATCCACTCCACGTCCGACCGCAAGCACGAGCGGCAGCCCCGGCCCCCCAGACCGCCCTCCGGAGAGAGACCCTCCTACCCTGGCTCCAAGCCCAACATCTGCGATGGACACTTCAACACCATCGCCTTGTTCCGGGGAGAGATGTTCGTGTTCAAGGTGAGCAACGTTGCCTATGTTCGATTGACTTCCCTACGGGCAGCAGGGAGACACAGGGAACCACAGGTGCCAGCTACTGAAAAACATACACAGTGCTGGAGTAATGCAGCGGGTCAGTAATGCAGCATCTCTGGAGAACATGGTAGACAGTCTCAAGAATGGTCTCGACCCAAAATGTCACTCATTCCTTCTACCCAGATATGACCTGCCCCGCTGGGTTTCTCCAGCATTCTGTGTATATCTTCGGTGTAAAACCAGCATCTGCAGTTCCTTCATACACTGAACCAGGATAGGTGATGTTTTGGGTTGGGACCTTCTACACACCACAAGGCAACAAGGGTGGTGGGAACATGGAATGAGCTGCCAGAAGAGGCAGCATAACAACAGTTTAGTTTGTTGTCACGTGTACCGAGGTACAGTGAAAAGCTTTTGTTGCATGCTATCCAGTCAGCGGAAAGACAATACATGATTACATTGGAGCCATTCACAGTGTATAGATACATGATAAGGGAATAATGTTTGGTGCAAGGTAAGATTGTACATCAAATTATTGCAATCATTTGACAGAAGTTTGGACATGTGCACGGATAGGAAAGGTGGCCAAAGGGACGTGGTCAAAGTGAGGAGATAGTCTTGGACTAGGTTGGCTGAAGGGCCTGTTTCAGTGCTCCCTATTGACTAGCATGCCCCGTGCCCAGGAGGAGGTGCTGCTGAGCTGCCCCTGCACATAGACCAGTGGAGGCATGGTGACATGTTGCAGAGTGTATGGCTGCAGGATGCGCAGGTGCACATGGGTGCTGGTGTCACATGGGGTTGTAGTCTTGCCGTCCACGTCGCAGTAAACAGTTGCACCCATTATCAATAATGGCAGCAGGGACCTGGGGAATGAGAGCGTTGAACGAGTCAGTGGGGGTTCGGGGAAAGGGAACGGTGGCTGATAAATCTTGGAGGATGAAGGTGCAGCCAGTATTTGTTCTTTACAAATCTCCCCACATGGCGTGGTTGGATAGAGGCACACAGCATGGAAACAGGCCCTTTGGTCCAACGTACCCAAGCTGACCAACATGCCCCATCTGCACTAATCCCATCTGCCCATGTTTCGTCCATACCCCTCTAAACCTCTAGATGGTGGTACATAGAGAGAGATATAGAACAAATGAATGAAAGATATGCAAAAAAGTAACGATGATAAATGGAACAGGCTAAAAATGCTGGAAAACCTCAGCGGGTGAGGCAGCATCAATGGAGTGAAGGAAATAGGCAACGTTTCTGCCCATTTGAAACATATAAGATTGTTAAGGGTTTAGACACACTAGAGGCAGGAAACATGTTCCCGAAGTTGGGGGAGTCCAGAACCAGGGGCCACAGTTTAAGAGTAAGCCATTTAGAACGGAGACCAGGAAACACTTTTTCTCACAGAGAGTGGTGAGTCAGTGGAATTCTCTGCTCAGAGGGCGGTGGAGGCAGGTTCTCTGGATGCTTTCAAGAGAGAGCTAGATAGAGCTCTTAAAAATAGCGGAGTCAGGGGATATGGGGAGAAGGCAGGAACGGGGTACTGATTTGGGATGATCAGCAATGATCACATTGAATGGCGGTGCTGGCTCGAAGGGCCAAATGGCCTACTCCTGCACCTATTGTCTAATGAAACCCTTCTTCAGTTAGCTGCGGGCGAGGTGAAAACGAGTTACAGACAACAAGACTGAACAAGATGACTTTGAAGCTAGAAGAGCGACTTGGGTGGGGGGAGGGGTGGAGAGAGGAGGGATTGTCAACAAAATAGAGAGAGTACAGAGGAGATTTACTAGAATGTTGCCTGGGTTTCAGCAACTAAGTTACAGAGAAAGGTTGAACAAGTTAGGGCTTTATTCTTTGGAGCGCAGAAGGTTAAGGGGGGACTTGATAGAGGTCTTTAAAATGATGAGAGGGATAGACAGAATTGACGTGGATAAGCTTTTCCCACTGAGAGTAGGGAAGATTCAAACAAGGGGACATGACTTGAGAATTAAGGGATAGAAGTTTAGGGGTAACATGAGGGGGAACTTCTTTACTCAGAGAGTGGTGGTTGTGTGGAATGAGCTTCCAGTGAAGGTGGTGGAGGCAGGTTCGTTTTTATCATTTAAAAATAAATTGGATAGTTATATGGACGGGAAAGGAATGGAGGGTTATGGTCTGAGCGCAGGTATATGGGACTAGGGGAGAATACGTGTTCGGCACGGACTAGAAGGGTCGAGATGGCCTGTTTCCGTGCTGTAATTGTTATATGGTTATATATGGATGCACGGGTTACTTGATGTTAGAGGAAACAATATTCATACCGCTGGGTTGTAAACTACCCAAGCAAAATATGAAATGTCTATGTGGGAATGGGAAGGAGAATTAAAGCATCCGGCAACCGGGAGATCAGGTTGGTCCAGGCAGGCTGAGCGAAGGTGTTCCGCAAAACGATCGCCCAGTCTGCGTTTGGTCTCACTGATGTATAAGAGTCCACACCTAGAACAGTGGATACAATAGATGAGGTGGAGGAGGTGCAAGTGAACCTCTGCCTCAACTGAAAGGACTGTCGGGGTCCCTGGACAGAGTCGAGGGAGGAGGTCTGGGGACAGGTGTTGCATCTTCTGCAGTTGCAGGGGGAAGGTACCTGGGGAGGGGGTGGTTTGGGTGGAAAGGGATGAGTTAGCCAGGGAGTTGTGGAGGGAATGGTCTCTGCGGAAGGCAGAAAGGGGTGAGATGGGAAGATGTGACTAATGGTGTGATCCTGTTGGAGGTGGCGGAAATGCTAGAGGATTATGCGCTGTATGTGCAGAGGGCGGGGGATGCGCTGTATGTGCCTGGGGGGAGGGGGGTTGCAGACGTGCATGGGGCAGCGGCGACAGTGATCTGCGTGTGTGGTTGCAGGATCGCTGGTTCTGGCGCCTGCGCAACAAGCGTGTGCAGGAGGGGTACCCCATGCAGATCGACCAGTTCTGGAAAGGTCTGCCCACTCGCATCGACGCTGCCTACGAGCGCTCCGACGGCAAGTTTGTCTTCTTTAAAGGTGAGGCACGTCCCGCTCCCTCCCCGTCCCGGTCGCTCCGTCCCCCCCGTCCCCGCCCTGTGTCCCCAGCACACAGACACTAGCTGCCCCTCCCCCAATGTCCCCCAACCCGATCAGTGGGTGAAAGACGGCTAAATCGCTGCGGGCCAAAGAGCCGCTGCCCCAGGCAGGCTCACCCAAGGTCTCTCCATGGACAGTAACAATTGCGATGGATGGAGACAGGCGGGGGGGGTCACTCCTCACACAGAAGGGGTGTCATTGACCACTCCCCACACTGTGACTGACGGCTACAGTGATGGGCCTATGATGAGGGGGAGGGTGTGATGGTGGGACGGGGGTGATAGTGAGGGGGGGGGGGAAGGGGGTCATGGGCAGGGGAGGGGGGGTAATGGTGGACGGGGTGATGGTGAGAGGGGGAGGGGTGACGGGGAGGGGTCCATGGTGAGGGTGATGGTGGGGACAGAGGGGGTGATGGGGAGGGGGGAGGGGGTCATGGGCAGGGGGAGGGGGTGATGGGCAGGGGGGGAGGGGGTGTGATGGTGAGGGGGGGAGGGGTCATGGGCAGGGGAGGGTGTGATGGTGGGGGGGGGGGGGGTGATGGTGAGGGGGGGAGGGGAGGAGTGACGGGACGGGTCATGGGCAGTGGGTCACTCCCCGCACTGTGACTGACTGGCTGGCTGCCCCCACAGGGGGACAAGTACTGGGTGTTCAAGGAGGTGACGGCAGAGCCGGGCTACCCCCACGGGCTGCTGCAGCTGGGCAAGGGGCTGCCGCGGGAAGGCATCGACACCGCCCTGCGCTGGGAACCCGCTGGCAAGACCTACTTCTTCAAAGGAAACAAGTAATGGCCTCTCCCCACCCCTCCTGCTTACTGACCCCCTCTCCCCCACCTCTCTCTCTTGCTGCCCCTGTCTCTCCATGCCTCCTTTAATGCCCATCTGTCTCTCTCCACCCCTACCCCTCTCCCCACCCCCTCTCTCCCACCTCTCTCTCTTACTGCCCCCTCTCTCCCCATCCCTCCTGCTTGCTGCCTCTCTCTCTCTCTCTTTCTCCAACCCTTCACCTTGCTGTCTTTAGCAACCCCCACCCCAAGCCGACCATGATACTGGATGAGAGTGTGTGTGTGTGTTCGGTCTGTGGGTGGGGAGGGGGCTGGGATGGACGGACGGACGGGGGTCCACGTTGCACGGAGCTCCCAGGGTGGGGCGGGGGTCAGGCGAGGCCAGGGGCCGGAACACCGACCCCCTTCAGTTTGTGGAATGAATGCTGTACAATGTGAATCGTCAGCTCTGAGGACCCCCCCCCCCACTAGGGATGGGGCAGGGAGGGCAGAGATGGTTGAAGGGGTGCTGGGGTGATCACAGGAGCAGGCAGAGCTGTGGGGAGGGGGTGGCGGGAGGGGACAGGGGTGGGGGGCAGGGGGGTAGTGGGAAGGGGGGCTGGCAGCAGCTGCTGAGGCTGTTGCACTGGTATAAGGAGCGGACCCGGGCGTGGGGTGGGGTGTGGTGGAGTGGGTGTGGGGGCAGCAGGCCAAGGTGCCGTGTGCTGAGGTGGTCTCTACTCCACAGGTACTGGAGGTACAATGAGGAGAACCAGGCGTCGGACCCCGGCTACCCCAAACCCATCACTATCTGGAAGGGGATCCCCGAGGCCCCGCAGGGAGCCTTCATCAGCAAGGAAGGAAGTGAGTGTGGCACAGAGTGGAGGGTGGGGGAAGGAAGTGAGTGTGGCACCGAGCGGAGGGTGGGGGAAGGAAGTGAGTGTGGCACCGAGCGGAGGTGGGGTATAAATAGATAGATAGCCTTTATTGCCATTCAGACCGAAGTCTGAACGAAATTTCAGCAGTCATACATATAATACAATAAAAACAACAATAAACACACATTAACATCCACCACAGTGAGTCCACCCAGCATCTCCTCACTGTGATGGAGGCAAAAGTCTTAGGTCTGCAGTCTCTTCCCTCCTCTTCTCCCTCTGCGCTGAGGCGATACCCCCCCGGGCGATGTTACAAATCAGTCTCGCGGCTCAAACACCGCGGCCCGGGGTGGTCGAAGCTGCCGCCCACCAGTCCTGCAAACGCAGCCGCTGACCCACGGCCGAACCCCAGACTCAGGCCACCACCGCCAGAACACCGTCCCAGCCACCCTCACGTGAGTACCGTACCGTCTTCAGCCCCGGGCTGGGCCGCCCGACATGGGCGTCGCTTCTTCCCCGGGCCGGGCCGGGCTGCCCCGACTTGGGCGCCGCACCTCCCCGAGCTTGGCCGCTCTGACGGGAGCCTCGTTCCACCCTCGGGCTGGCCGCCCACACGGGAGCGTGCTCATGGCGAGTCCTGACGGGCTCTGCCTCCGGAGCCTCGAGGTCGCCAGCTCCATTAGGCCTCAGCACAGACGGAGGCAGAGAAGGGGAATACGACCAAAAAGTCGCATTTCCCCCGCAGGGAGAGACCGCAAACCCCATTACAACCCCCCCCCCCCCCCAAAACACAGACTAAGAACCATAAACTAGACTAACCAAAACGAAATAAACAACACAAAAAACACAAACAAACGGGACTGCCGATGAGCAGCTGCTGCCAGTGCAGCGCCGCCACTCCGAACCCTGACCCCACTATAGCCATGACCACTGGCCCCTGACCTTGACCCTGGGCTGTGCGTGACCCCAACCGTGTCCGACTGTGACCTGTGCCTCGCCGACACTGTGGTCCTGAACTCAAACCCCAGGGGTCACGGGAACGGCCGGTGGGGGTCACTGCCCAACGCCGGTGCCAACAACGTCTGACCTCAACGCCCTGGGCTATGGTGAAGCACACTGACCCCGTGACCTCACTGACCCTGGCCCCCGTGACCTCACTGACCCCGGTCCCCGTGACCTCACTGACCCCGGTCCCCGTGACCTCACTGACCCCAGTCCCCGTGACCTCACTGACCCCGGTCCCCCTGACCTCACTGACCCCGGTCCCCTTGACCTCACTGACCCCGGTGTCTGTGACCTCACTGACCCCGGCCCCCGTGACCTCACTGACCCCGGTCCCCGTGACCTCACTGACCCCGGTCCCCGTGACCTCACTGACCCCGGTCCCCGTGACCTCACTGACCCCGGTGTCTGTGACCTCACTGACCCCGGTCCCCGTGACCTCACTGACCCCGGTGTCTGTGACCTCACTGACCCCGGTGTCTGTGACCTCACTGACCCCGGTCCCCGTGACCTCACTGACCCCGGTCCCCGTGACCTCACTGACCCTGGTCCCCGTGACCTCACTGACCCCGTGACCTCACTGACCCGGGTCCCCGTGACCTCACTGACCCCGTGACCTCACTGACCCTGGCCCCCGTGACCTCACTGACCCCGGTCCCCGTGACCTCACTGACCCCGGTTCCCTCACTGGCCCTGGTCCCCGTGACCTCCCTGGCCTTGGTCCCCGTGACCTCACTGACCCCGGTCCCCATGACCTCACTGACCCTGGCCCCCGTGACCTCACTGGCCTTGGTCCCCATGACCTCACTGGCCTTGGTCCCCGTGACCTCACTGACCCCGGTCCCCTTGACCTCACTGACCCCAGTGTCTGTGACCTCACTGACCCCGGCCCCCATGACCTCACTGACCCCGGTCCCCGTGACCTCACTGTCCCCGTGACCTCACTGGCCTTGGTCCCCGTGACCTCACTGACCCCGGACCCGTGACCTCACTGACCCCGGTCCCCGTGACCTCACTGACCCTGGTCCAGTGACCTGTCCGGCCGCGGGTGATGGCGAGCACAGCTCCCTGCGTTTCGAGTCCAGAATCCATGATGTAATTGCCATAAGTAATGCCAGAATAATGAAATTCTAACTAGCAGCAGAATAACTGGTCTATATACAACACTCATAACACAATAAACTAAAAGTGCAATAAATTAGAAAAACAATATGGTGCAAAACAACAGTCCTTGGTGCAGCCGAGGCAGTGTGAAGCTCATCACCTGTGCCAACACTGGCAGTGATCCCCAGCAGCACCAGAGGCCATTTGGCCCATCATGCCCGTGCAGTCTGCTACATTGGTGCCCAAAACTGAGCTGGTGCTGCTCTCTCACCATGCTGTGCCAGTCTGCCCCTGGGTCTAAGTCGGCCTTGCACCGTGCCCATGAGACCGAGAGGCAGGGGTCCGCACTCTAACGCTGGGCAACAGTGGGCAGGTCACGGGGACCAGGGTTAGTGTGGGTTGGACAGAATCTAACACTGTCTCTCTCCCCTCCCAGCCTACACGTACTTTTACAAGGGCAAGCAGTACTGGAAATTTGACAACCAGCGGCTGGTGGTGGAGCCGGGATATCCCCGCTCCATAGTCCGGGACTGGATGGGCTGCAACGCCAAAGACGGGGACTCGAACCGTGACCGGCACCGGCCGAGTGACGATGTGGACATCATGGTGCAGATCAACGACGTGCCCAGCACGGTGAACGCCATTGCCGTGGTCATCCCCTGCATCCTCTCCCTCTGCATCCTCGTGCTGGTCTACACCATCTTCCAGTTCAAGCAGAAAGGCTCCCAGCAGAACCTGGTGGTCAGCAAGCGCTCGGTGCAGGAGTGGGTGTGAGGGGCTGGTTCACCAGCGCTGTTTGTCCATGAGGCTGGGCTCTTCCGTCCGGGGGAAGGATAACTGGAGAGGCTGGAATGTGAACCCTGTCGTACGTGGTGTATCCACTGGTGAACTGGGAGTTGCCACCGCACATCGTTCCTGCAATGCCTCATTCATGTCTGTGATGTGCCATTTTGTCAGCCCAGCCTGTGTACGTATACCCATACGTCGGACCTCAGCAAAGAAGGGCAGAGACGGAGAGGACACTGGGCGAGCAACTCCTCATTCTGCAGTGTTGAACAGTGACTTATTTGGCCAATACTCACACCAAGACACATCCTTTTAACTCAAAGCATCTTTGAACAGAGACATTGAACAAGCAGAGGTGTTATTGGTGGTGAGAGAAGCAGGACATCTAAAGCCAAACGGACAAAGATCTTAATGTACTAGTGTCATTTTATTACACAATACATGCAACAGAGAGAAGGGAACGAACATGGCTTTGTTCATCTACAGGGGATTCAAATATTTCAATGTATTTTGAAATAAGTGGGGGCCAAAATATCTACAATAGTTAAACAGCCTTAAAACATTTTTTTGTTAGTTGTTTGGTCAAGTCTTGAATGTCCACATTACTGAGTCTTTGTGAATCTTCATCAGTGTCATTTCTGAAGCTGTGAGGGTGACTGGCGTTGGAAGCGGCTGTGACTTGGGCACCAGGACCAAGCATGTTTGAAAAGTGTTAGCCTTGCCTGCCTGGTGTAGCGTTGGCCCAGACCCAGCCTGCCTGCCACAGGTCAGTATCCTCGTCACTCAGCCACCACCGCCACAGGGGAAGCTGGTGACTTGGGAGTGAGCAGGAGATGGGTCTGTGCTGAAGTTTGCAGTATTATCGGTAACCATGTCAGGTTGCATGGGCTTTGAGATGTTGCCCTGGGCACCAGGTGTTGGGAGGTGGTGTTGGGAGGCTTTGGGAATGCAGCAGCGTTCCGGTGTGTGGGAATCTCCTTGTGCACGGCTGCACCAATCCCTTTGTTTTGTTTACACTAATTGGAAAATCTGAGCCAATTTCATGCGACATTTGTTCCCATGACTGAGATTACTGGGCCACGTTTGGAGCCGGTGGGCAGTTTGCAGCAGCTTTAGTTATGTGGCACGGGTCTCGCACATTAGTAACTGGCGGATGAGCTGGTTTAAGGATGAAGTGAGGGCAGGAAGCCATCACTGCCCACCCACCCACTGTTGTTGGTTTGTCAGGTGTGATTCACGGTGCCCTGGGCTCACGGCCACACCTGTACTGGGGGCAGGTGATGGCTGGTGTCAGAGGGGTGAACCAGGGGTCGCCCCTGGTCTCTGCTGCCCTTGGTCGCTGGGGAGCCTGGTCACTCTGTCCACCTTCAACAGCTGAACCTGTTCAACTCCACAACTCGGTGAAAATGTAGTCAAAGTTTGGAACCTCCCCAACTCCATGGGGAGTGACATGAGCAGAGACCGTGGCTGGAGGGGTGCTGAGGAGTTCCTTTATGCTTTTGGGTGGAACGTTGAGTCTTATGGGACTGAGTCCTGTTATCGGGACTGAGGTAGGAGACCTTGGTTGGGTTGTATAGTCTGCTGTAACTATTGAGGAACGGTGAAACATTAACTGACCCATTCGTCTGTAACTACATACACCAGGCACCATTTGACCAGTTGACAGGTCGGCCTCTCCATAACGCAATGCCTTCCATCTTTAGTTGGTGCACTGAATGATTCTGCTCCCAATCGCACTCCACCAACACCAATAATCAGGTTCAATGTCCGCGGTTTCTCCCTGTTACCCACAGTCTGATGTTGCTACAAAGTGCATATCCAATTATGGGCTAGAGCTGAGTTTTTTTGGATTGTTCATTTTTTAAGTGCTATTTATTAATATAAATTCATATTTCATTGGTGGTGCAGTTCTGTCCCATACACTCGGCTAGCAGCTAGCGTTGTGGGCGGGACGGCTGCTAAAGTTGATGCATCCAGCCAAGTGGTGGCTGGCCAGCCAGACTGGCCTGGTGTGGAAGGGATGTGATTTCTCCGCAATGTTTCACGCTGCAGTCTGCATTGTTGGAATCATTGAGTGTGAACTGAGCGACGCTTTGTACAGATGTAAATGTTGATAAAAGATGTAGAAATTCTTTGTAAAGTTTAACAAAAAACCACCGAAAGTTCACGAGCTTGTCTTTATTTTTGTATAATGTTTCCCGCTCTCACTATCACCCAGTGCGATTGTTCGAAGGTCGCTATTCCAGTTTGCTTTAGAAGTGTAGCTGGTTCTTTCCTGAGACGGGAACGCAGATGCTGCAATCTTCAGCTCAACAAAGTGCTGGAGGAGATCGGTGGGTCAGGCAGCGTCTGTGGGGCGAGTGGTCGGGCCACATTACGGGTTGGGTCATCTGGCTGTGGAGGGGCCCTGACCCTTCACGCTGGCACAGCAGGTAGAACCACTTCGTCACGTTGCCAGAGACCCGGAATCGACCCTGGGCAGTCTGGGTGGAGTTCGCACGTTCTCCCTATGACCGCGTGAGTTTCCTCTGGGCGCTCCCGTTTCCTCCCACATCCCAACAACATGGGTTTGTAGGTTAATTGCCCTCTGTAAATTGTCCCCAGTGTGATGAGAAAGTGGGATAGCATCAAACTAGTGTGAATGGGTGATCAGTGGCGGTGTGGACTTGGTGGGCCGAAGGGCCTGTTTCCTGATTGTATCTCTAAACTAAGGTGCTGCCCAACCTGCTGCGTTCCTCCAGCCCATCGTGTCTTGTTATCCTGGGACAAGCTGCATTTGGCTGGTTTTATGCGGAATCGGTTTGGTAAGGACAGATTGTGAAAGGAGGGCAGTGAGAGGCTGCAGTGCGGTCCCAACACCTCACCCCGTTCTGAGCGCCCCTCCTGCAAGGCCCAGGGTCATGGGGCCTCTGTGCTGACAGAGAATGGACAGGCCAGGAACCTGCGTGGCAGCTGCTGCTCTCCACTGCAGCCTGGGGTTTGTGAGTGGATGTGCAACGTGGCTGTGCTGCAGCTGCCCTTGGAACCAGGACGGTCAAATCCCTGTCTCCACCTGAGGCATGCTGATCACCCGGAACCAGGCAGGCCGTCTGAAATGGTGCCTCTGTCGGCACCTTAACAGCCCAGCTCGAGCTGCGTCAATTCAGAAAAGCAACCCAGCTCTGTTTTGTGCTTCCATTAAAAAGGCAAAGATGCTGAACCTTATAAAACCCAATGTTCATTCCATTATGTGACATGAAACAGGCCCACACTGACCAAAATGGCCATGATAGCTAATCGCATTTGCCTGTGTTTGACCCATAATCTTCTAAACCTTTCCTGTCCATACAAGTGGTCAAATGTCTGGTGAACATTGTTATAGTACCTGCTGTTTCCTCACAGCTTGGTCCACATACCCACAACCCTCTGTGTGAAAGCTAGCCACTCAGGTCCCTCTATAAATCTTCCCCTTAAACCTGTGCCCGCTGGCTTTATTCTTACTACCTTGGGGAAATAACTGTTTCTCTACCCTATCCATGCCTCCCTTAAATGTATAGTTACCCCTCAATCTCCTAGAAACACAGTCCCAGCCAATGCAGCCTCCGTGCAGTACTCAGGCCAGTCAGTCTCAGCAATGTCCTTGTGAATCTTTTCTGCACCCTCTCTCCAAGTTACTTTCCCTTTTACTCTCCGATGCCAGTGTGTGTCTGGGCTCCAACTGTGGAGGCCACAGTTGCTTCACTGGTGAGGACAATGGAGCTAAAGTATTTAAGAAGGAACTGCAATGATTTTGTCTATCATTGAGCTAAAGTAGATGGGTGGAGTTCAATCTGAGACGGAAACAAAGCAGTGGGGGGGTTGAATAAATTGGTGGGTTGGGTGGTTTGTGGGGGTGAATGTCATGGAGTTATTCGGCACGGAAACGGGTTGCTCGGCACAACTTGCAAATGCCAGCCAGCATTTAGCCCATATCCCTCTAAACCTTCCCTATTCACGCTCCTGTCCAAATGTATTTTAAATGTTGTTATAGTCCCTGCCTCAACTACCTCCTCTGGCAGCTCGCTCCATACACCCACCTGTGGAAAAGGTTGCCATTCAGATTCCAATTAAATCTTTCCCTTCAACCCTTAAACCCATGTCCTCTGGTTCTTAATTCCTTGACACTGGTTAAAAGACCCTGATCTAGTCCCCATATAATTTTATACACCTCTATAAAATCAACACGCTCCAAAGAATAAATTCCTTGCCTGCCCAGCATCTCCCGCAGCTCAGATCCTCGAGTCCTGGTGGGGGAATGGTTTTCTGCTTTGGGCTGTAGCAGGACAGACAAGGGAGGCTGTAGATGTTGTTTACCTAGATTTTCAGAAGGCCTTTGATAAGGTGCCGCACGTCAGGCAGCTAGGGAAGATGAGAGCCCATGGTATTAAAGGGATGATACTAGCACGGATAAGTCAAGTCAAGTTTTATTCGTCATTTGCACATAAAGTGCAAGTGAAATGAATTTGCCAGCAGCGGTACAATAAAAAAGAACACACAATACACAATAAATATTTAACACAAACATCCACCACAGCATTCATCACTGTGGTGGAAGGCACAACATTTGGCCAGTCCTCCTCCATTTTCCCACCGCAGTCGCTGCGGCGGGCGTCCAGATGATCAGACAAGGTAAGTCCTGAACCGGTGCCTCCCCACCGGAGACCGCAGCTTCGGTCGAAGTCCAGCGGTCAAAGATCTAAAGTCCCGGCCGTGCCGCAGCCAGAAGCACCGCAGACTGCAGGGCCGGCGGTCGGAGCTTCTCTCCAGGGGTCCCCGGCGAGGGAACGCGCCCCGGATGGTGAGTCCTTGTCGCGCCCGTGGTAGAAGTTGGCCGTGGGCTGGTGGTCGGAGCTCTTCTCCTCCAGGGTCCCCAACGCGGGATCCCAGGCCGCAGACGCTGCGCTAGCTGGAGCTCCGCAGACTGCGGCTTCAGGCTGCCGCGGGCCAGGGAACGATGCGCTCCCCTCCAGCGAGGGCTTGCCCGCCCCTCGACGAAAGCGTCCTCGCTGCGCCCGCAGCTGAACCCCGGGCACATCCGGGAAAGGCCGCACTGATCCTTGCTGTTAGGCCACGGGGAGGCGACATGGAAAAAGTCACCTCTCCGTGGAGGAGGCGACCAAGGCAGTTTCCCCCTTATCTCCCCCCCCCCGCCCCCCACACACAGAGACATTAAAAACACACATTAAGACACTAAAAAAACAAAACATGTTGAAAAACTAACACACTGCTGCAATAAAAGGCGCTTTTTCAGGTTGGCTGCCAGTGACTAGTGGAGTTCCGCAAGAGTTGGTGCTGGGGCTGCTTCTCTTCACGTTGTATATTAATGATTTGGATAAAGGATTGAAGGCTTTGTGGCCACGTTTACAGTTGACGCTAAGATATGTGAAGGGGCAGGCAGTGTAGAGGAAGCAAGGACTGCTGAAGGAAGGGCAGGTTAGGAGCGTGGGCAGAGAAGTGGCAAATGAAATTCCGTATAGCAAAGTTCAGAGTCATGCATTTTGGTAATAAGAATAAAGGCGTAGATTATTTTCTAATTGGAGAGAGAATCTAGGAATCGGAGGTGCAAAAGGATTTGGGAGTGCTGGTGCAATACTCCGAAAAATTTAAATTGCAAGTTGAATCAGTAGTCAGGAAGGCAAATACAATGCTAGCATTTATATCGAGGACTGGAATACAAAATCAGAGATGTAATGCTGAGGCTCTTTAAGGTGCTGGTCAGGCCACATTTAGAGTACTGTGAGCAAATTTGGCCCCCCATATCTGAGGAAGAAAGCTGGCTCTGGCAAAGGTCTAGAGGTTTACAAGAATGATTCCAGGAATGAGTGAAACTCGCTGGAGTTTGAAGGTTGAGGGGGGACCTCATTGAAACTTACAGAATAATGACATCCATAGAGTGGATATGGAAAGGATGCTTCCACTAGTGGGGTAGTATAGGACCAGAGGTCATAGCCTCAGAATTAAAGGGCGCTCGTTTAAAAAGGAGGTGAGGAGGAACTTCTTTAGTGAGAGGGTAGTTAATCTGTGAAACTCATTACCACAGAGGGTTGTGGATATTTTTAAGGCAGAGATAGACAAATTCTTGATTAATGGTTTCATCGGTATTTTATTGTCCCGTACCAATTAAGGTACAGTGATGTTTGTATTACAATACAACCAAAAGCAACAAGGGAGAAAGTTTAATGGATATGTGAGATAGATAGATATGCCATTTATTGTCACTATACATGTACAGTGAAACTGAAAGCTGCTCGTACTCAGTGCATACATACAATTTAGCACAAAAAACAAGAAACAGAAAAAACAAAAAACATAAGGGAGATGGGGGGGGGGAATAGGTGCACAAATTCTGCGGCGCTACATACATATATACATATATACAGATGGAAGTCCGTGTTGGGCGGTGTAGTCAGTGCATGTGTGAATTTGAATTTATAGTAGTTATAATTCTCGGTAAGCAACTATTCCTGAGTCTGTTTGTCCTGGATTTGATGCACCTATAGCGCCTTCCAGAGGGCAGCAGGTCGAACAGTCCAAACGCAGGATGGGAGCTGTCTTTGATGATCTTCTTTGCCCTGCTAAGGCAGCGGGAGGTGTAGATGTCCATCAGGGAGGGGAGAGGGCAGCCAATGATCCTCTGCGCTGTCCTAGTTACCCTCTGAAGCCTCTCCCTGTCTGCCATGGTGCAGCTGCCATACCATGCTGTAATGCAGTATGTCAGCAGGCTCTCGATGGACGAGCGGTAGAAGGTCAGCAGCAGGTTAGAGTCCAGGTTGTGCTTCCTGAGGACCCTCAGGAAGTGCAGCCGCTGCTGAGCCTTCTTGATGACCGCTGTCGTGTTGTCCGTCCAGGAGATATCAGCAGCGATATGGACGCCGAGAAACCGGAAGGTGTTGACGACGCCGAGAAACCGGAAGGTGTTGACCCTCTCCACACACTCGCCGTTGATGTGTAGGGGGGCTAAGTCGGTGCTGTGCCAAGACACACAATTACAGAAAAGTTAACATAAACATCCACCACAGCGGATTGCCCACATTCCTTACTGTGATGGAAGGCAATAAAGTCTCATCTTCTTCCCTCATTTTTCTCCCGCGGTCGGGGCGATCGAAGCTCCCGCGGTCGGGGCGATCGAAGCTCCCGCGGTCGGGGCGATGGAAGCTGCTGCGGCTTGGAGCTCCCGAAGTCGGTCTCCAACCAGAGACCGCGAGCTCCTCGATGTTTGGCCGCAGTGCGGACAGGGATACGATATTGGATAAAAATCGCATCTCCGTCGAGGTAATAGATTTTTTTAGTTTCCCCCAGCCCCACATAAAATAAGCTAAAGAACACTAAAAACATCCATTTAACACATACTAAAACAACAAAGAAGGAAGGGGACAGACAGACTGTTGGCGAGGCAGCAATTGCTGGCGCCACATGGTGGTGTCAAGGGTGAAGGGGAGAAGGATGGAAAATGGGATTAGGACGCAGAGATCAGCCATGATTGAATGATCAAGTAGACTCGATGGGCCGAATGGTCTAATTCTACTCCTATAATGTTTTAACTTTTGACACAATCTTTCCCCTGCAGGAGGCAGAGCCCAATCGCAATGATTAATCCAGGAACAAATAATCCCAAAGAAGATTGATGACAACGCTCCCCCTTTATTAACAGAAATATGAGGATGCGGACTCGCAAAGGGCATGTGTGGCGTTAAGGTGAAAGTGGCCCATGGGCCTCTGCAGGTCACCGCTTCTCAGTACCAGTTGGTGCAGGCCACCATGAAGGCCATGTCGTCAACGGTCTTGTTGGCCATGTGTGTCTGGGGAACGCTGGCTCCGTCTGCTGGCTCGGACTGGCTGGGCCGTGCTGCTGCCCCCTCTCCCTCTCCCTCTCCTGCAGTCTCTTCTCTCAGGGTCTCTCTGCTGGGCTCGTTGCTCTGCTCACCGCCCATTGCTGGGGAAGGAAATCAAATCAGGTGTTAGACCATGACTGAGCAGGTTTATCAAGTCAAGTCAAATTTATTCGTCACATACACATACGAGATGTGCAGTGAAATGAAAAGTGGCAATGCTCACGGACTTTGTGCAAAAAGACAAACAACCAACCAAACAAACTACAAACAGAATGGAACAGAATCACATATCCTTTTGTGGGCGGAAGGAAAAAGGGAAAAAAACAGCAATTTTTAAAAAAGCAGTAGAGTGGTACAGTAAAGTTAGTCACTGGTGAGATAGGAGTTTACAGTCCTAATGCTGTAGCCTCTGTCCCCGACCTCCTATGCAAGCCCACCCTCTCCCACATTACTGACTTTGTTCAGCTTGTCCTCGACAATCTTTAGGCCGTCATGTTGAGAGAAGTGATCGTCCCATTCTCCCCCTGAAGGCAGCGTTGTCTCCTCACAATGAGGACGGCAGGACTATGCTGCTGAAGAGGCCTGTTTATAGTGGGAGTGTGTGGGGCCTGGAACACTGCCGGGGGCTGTTACAACAGTGGTGTTTAGGAGACTTTTAGACAGACAGTAGAACAAGGAATCGCATATGCTGGTTAATACACAAAAAGACACAAAGTGCTGGAGTAACGCAGCGGGTCAGGCAGCATCTCTGGAGAACATGCACAGGTGACGCTTCCGGTCGGGACCCTTCTTCAGACTAAACCTGCAACTGCAGTTCCTTCCTATATATTTAGTGTAACTCTGTATCGTGTTCAGCACGGACACTACGGGCCGAAAGGCCTGGCCCCTGCTCTGTCTCCATGGTCTCCGCTCCTCACCTCTACCTCCCCGCAGCCCCGGGCAGGCGGACAGGTCCCGCGGTGCACTTCCGGCGCCAAGATGGCGGCGGTGAAAGCGCTCTATTCAACCTGTAGGCTGCCGGACGTGACGTCGCTGGCGGAAGCTGCGTTGACGAGGAGCACGTTGCCCCGATACCGGGACCCCAGTGCCCCGGCCCCAGGCCCCAACACCCAGATCCAGGCCCCAACACCCAGTCTCCGGCCCCGACACCGAGACACCGGCCCAGACTCCGGCCCCGTCCCCGTCACCAAGGCCCCGACACCAAGGCCCTCACCCTCACCATGGCCGTCCGCGCCTCCTTCGAGAACAACAACGAGATCGGCTGCTTCGCCAAACTGACCAACGCTTATTGCCTGGTGGCGATCGGCGGCTCCGAGAACTTCTACAGGTGAGGGAGGGGGGCGGTTGGCTGGGGGCCGCTGGGGCTGTGGGTGGGTGGGGAGGGTTTGTGGGGTGGGGAGGGTTTGTTGAGGGTGGTGGGGGAGGGGGGTCGGTGGTGGATGGGAGGGATTCCCCTGGTGGGGGAGGGGGTTGTGCAGGGTTTAGGGGGGGGGGGGGGGGTTGGGGGGGGAGGGGGGGGGGGGTGTCAGGGCCGTTGGGGGTTGTGGAAGGGTGGGCAGGAGAACATGGAGGGCTGGGGTGGATGAGGGCCACCTGGGGAGGTGAGACCTCGCCGTGTGTTGCTGCCACTGGTTCTCTTTGAGACACTGCCTGACCTGAGATGTCATTGTGTTCTCCAGAGACACTGCCTGACCTGCTGAGTTGCTCCAGCACTGTGTCCTTTTTTTTGTAAACCAGCATCTGTAGTTCCTTTCATCGACTTTTCTCTCCTTGCCCCATGGTATTTCACACCTTCCTTCACTGCTGGAATATGGTTGAGGCAGGGACTGGGCTGGCAGCTCAATGGACAAATGGGGTACAAATGCCACAGGAGGGTCGTGGGTGGAGGTCAGAGAGCATGGGGCCACAAGGAACTGCAGATGCTGTAGTCTTAAGCAAATCACAAAGTGCTGGAGGATTTCAGCAGGTCAGGCAGCATCTGTGGAGGGAGTGGACAAGCGATGTTTCGGGTTGGGACCATTCTTCAAGTAGGTGGGGGAGTTGTGTTTTCGATTTGGCAGAACATCAAGGTGGTACAGAGAGGGTATTCCTAGCAGATTGCCCAGTGAGGCTGTATGGGTGGAACATAAGAATGGCAGTGTATGCAGTTTGCAACGTATACAGGTTCACTGCTAAATCAAAGCTGGCTGGCAAAGAGTTTAAGAAGGAACTGCAGATGCTAGAAAATCGAAGGTAGACAAAAGTGCTGGAGAAATTCAGCGGGTACTGCAGCATCTATGGAGCGAATTTCCTTCGCTCCATAGATGCTGCTGCACCCGCTGAGTTTCCCTGGCTGGTAAAGAGCTTGAAGTGGGTTAAACAAGTCCTACTCACACAACGGGATATACGATGGGTTGTGAGTAGACGAGTTTAGTTTCTTATTGTCACATGTACAAAGTTAGTGGAAAGTCTATACATGATTGCAATCAAGCTGCCCATACTATACAGATACAGGATAAAGGGAACAATGTTTAGTGCAAGATAAAGTCCATTGAAGTTTGGTTAAAGATAGTCCAAGGGTCTCCAATAAGGTGGATGGGAGGTCAGGACTGCTCGCAAGTTGGTCTTCTTGCGAATGAAACATGAATAGTTAGATCTCAAGTTGGTAATAGGATACATAGATACATAGAAAATAGGTGCAGGAGTAGGCCATTCGGCCCTTCAAGCCTGCACCGCCATTCAATATGATCATGGCTGATCATCCAACTCAGTATCCCATACCTGCCTTCTCTCCATACCCCCTGATCCCTTTAGCCACAAGGGCCACATCTAACTCCCTCTTAAATATAGCCAATGAACTGGCCTCAACTACCTTCTGTGGCAGAGAGGATGATTTAGTTGCCACTTATTAAGAAAGGAGGGAGAAAGAAAACAGAATTATAGACCAGTTAACCTTGCATCGGTAGTGGGGAAGATGCTCGAGTTGATTATTAAAGATATTATAGCAGTGCATTTGGAAAGCTGTGAATGGATCAGAAAGTCTGTCAGAATGGATTTATGAAGGGGAAATCATGCTTGGCTAATCTTCTGGAATTTTTTGAGGATGTAACAAGTAGAATGGACGAGGGAGTTCCAGTGGATGTGGTGTATCTGGACTTTCAAAATGCCTTTGACAAGGTCCCACACAAGAGATTAATGTGCAAAATTAGAGCACATGGTATTGAGATGGATAGAGAACTGGTTGGCAGACAGGAAGCAAAGAGTAGGAATTAATGGGTCCCTTTCAGAATGGCAGGCAGTGACTAGTGGGGTGCTGCAAGGCTCGGTGCTGGGACCCCAGTTATTTACAATATATATTAATGATTTAGACGAGGGGATTAAATGTAACATCTCTAAGTTTGCAGATTCCACAAAGCTGGGTGGCAGTGTGAGCTGCGAGGAGGATGCCATGAGGCTGCAGGGTGACTTGGATAGGTTGGGTGAGTCGGCAGAAGCATGGCAGATGCAGTATAATGTGGATAAAAGTGAGATTGTCCACTTTGGTGGCAAGAACAGGAAGGCAGATTAGTATCAGGAAAGAACTGCAGATGCTGGTTTAAATCGAAGGTAGACACAAAATGCTGGAGTAACTCAACAGGATAGGCAGCATCCCTGGAGAGAAGGAATGGGTGACGTTTCGGGTCGAGACCCTTAATGAAGGAGTCTGAAGAAGGACCTCGACCCGAAATGTCACTCATTATCTGAATGGTGTCAGATTAGGAGACTTGAGTGTCCTTGTACATCAGTCACTGAAAGTAAGCATGCAGGTACAGCAGGCAGTGAAGAAAGCTTGCAAGCTTGCCTTCATTGCAAGAGGATTTGAGTTTAGGAGCAAGGAAGTCCAACTGCAGTTGTACAGGGCCCTGGTGAAACCACACCTGGAGTATTGTGTGCAAGTTTGGTCTCCTAATTTGAGGAAGGGCATTCTTGCTATTGAGGGAGTGCTGTGTAGGTTCACCAGGTTAATTCCTGGGATGGCGGAACTGACATATGATGAAAGAATGAGTCGACTGAGCTTGTATTCGCTGGAATTTAGAAGGATGAGAGGGAATCTGGTAGAAACATGTAACATTCTTAAAGGATTGGACAGGCTAGATGCAGGAAAAATGCTGCCGATGTTGGGGGAGTCCACAGTTTAAGAATAAGGGCTTTTTGGACTGAGATGAGGAAAAAAAATCCACCCAGAGAGTTGTGAATCTGTGGAATTCTCTGCCACAGAAGGCAGTGGAGGCCAATTCACTGGATGTTTTCAAGAGGGAGTTAGATTTAGCTCTTAGGGCTCAGGGAATCCTTGTCAACAAAATAGAGAGAGTACAGAGGAGATTTACTAGAATGTTGCCTGGGTTTCAACAACTAAGTTACAGAGAAAGGTTGAATAAGTTAGGTCTTTATTCTCCGGACTTGATAGAGGTCTTTAAAATGATGAGAAGGATAGACAGAGTTGATGTGGACAAGCTTTTCCCTTTGAGAATAGGGAAGATTCAAACAAGAGGACATGACTTCAGAATTAAGGGACAGAATTTTAGGGGTAACATGAGGGGGAACTTCTTTACCCAGAGAGTGGTAGCGGTGTGGAATGAGTTTCCCGTGGAAGTGGTGGAGGCAGGTTCGTTGGTATCATTTAAAAATAAATTGGATAGGCATATGGATGAGAAGGGAATGGAGGGTTATGGTATGAGTGCAGGCAGGTGGGACTAAGGAAAAATATTTGCTCGGCACGGACTTGTAGGGCCGAGATGGCCTGTTTCCGTGCTGTAATTGTTATATGGTTATGGAATCAAGGGATATGGGGGAAAAGCCAGAACAAAGTTCAGATTTTGGATGATCAGCTATTACCAAGGTACCGTGAAAATATTTTGTTGCGAGTTGACTGGTCAGCAAAAAAACAATACATGATACAATGAAGCACTTTACAGTGCACAGATACATGATAAGGAAACACAGTGTCCTTCATAATGTTTGAGACCCATCGTAGGACTATGGTAGGATCCTGTTTGTTGATTTTAGCTCTGCATTCAACACCATTGTGCCAGAGCTACTACACTCCAAACTTTCCGAGTTGACTGTGCCTGAACCCCTCTGTCAGTGGATCACCAACTTCCTGACAGACAGGAAACAGCATGTGAGGCTGGGAAAGCACATCTCGGACCCGCAAACACTCAGCATAGGAGCACCGCAAGGCTGCGTACTCTCTCCTCTCCTCTAATCTCTCTACACCAACGACTGCACTTCCACAGACACCTCTGTCAAGCTTCTCAAGTTTGCGGACGACACAACCCTGATTGGACTGATCCAGGATGGGGAGGAATCTGCCTACAGACAGGAAGTGTCACAGCTGGCGTCCTGGTGCCTTCGCAACAACCTGGAGCTCAATGCTCTTAAGACAGTGGAAGTGATTGTAGACTTTACGAGAGCTCCCCTTCCCCTCACCCCACTCACCATCAACAACACCACAGTCACATCTGTGGAGTCTTTTAAGTTCCTGGGAACCATCACCTCCAAGGACCTTAAGTGGGGGGCTACTATCGACTCCACAGTCAAAAAGGCAAAACAGAGGATGTACTTCCTGTGGTAGCTGAGGAAGCACAATCTGCCACAGGCAATGATGGTCCAATTCTACACAGCCAATGTAGTCTGTCCTCACCTTCTCCATCATGGTCTGGTTTGGCTCAGCCACCAAGCACGACACCTGGAGGCTGCAGCGAATCGTCCGATCAGCAGAGAAGATTATTGGCTGCAACCTTCCCTCCATTGATGAACTGTACACTGCAAGGGCCAGGATGCGAGCGGGCAAGATCCTCTCTGACCCCTCTCACCCTGGCCACAAACTCTTTGAATCACTTCCCTCTGGAAGGTGACTCCGGATTGTCAAAGCTGCCACAGCCAGACATAAAAACAGTTTTTATCCACGAGTAGTTGCTCTACTCAACAGCCAAAAATCTGTTGCCTCCCTTTGATCTGGTATTTTGTTGGTTCACAAGCTTGAGCAATGGTGTTTTATCATTAATGTTTAATGATAAAATTTAACAGTTTATTATTATTAATGTTTAGTGTTTTCTGAGTCATTAGTAACTGTCACTGTATGCCATGTTGTTACTTGTGGGCGGAGTACCAAGGCAAATTCCTTGTATGTGAATCCTTGGCCAATAAACAAACTTACTTACTTACTTTATTTGCCTCCGTACTCCACAATTTGAGATTTGTAATAGAAAAAATCACATATGGTTAAAGTGTACATTGTCAGATTTTTATACATTTTATACAGTCCCCCCATTTCAGGGTACCATAATGTTTGGGACACAGCAATATCATGTAAATGAAAGTAGTCATGTTTAGTATTTTGTTGCATATCCTTTGCATGCAATGACTGCTTGAAGTCTGCGATTCATGGACATCACCAGTTGCTGGGTGTCTTCTCTGGTGATGCTCTGCCAGGCCTGTATTGCAGCCATCTTTAGCTTATGCTTGTATTGGGGGCTAGTCCCCTTCAGTTTTCTCTTCAGCATATAAAAGACATGCTCAATTGGGTTCAGATCAGGTGGTTGACTTGGCCACTCAAGAATTGACCATTTTTTAGCTTTTAAAAACTCCTTTGTTGCTTTAGCAGTATGTTTGGGATCATTGTCTTGCTGTAGAATGAACCACCGGCCAATGAGTTTTGAGGCATTTGTTTGAACTTGAGCAGATAGGATGTGTCTATACACTTCAGAATTCATTATGTAACTACCATCAGCAGTTTCATCATCAATGAAGATAAGTGAGCCAGTACCTTCAGCAGCCATACATGCCCAGATGAGGTATGCTTTGGATCTTGTACAGTTCCTTCTCTCCTCCATACTTTGCTCTTGCCATCACTGTTAATCTTTGTCTCATCTGTCCACAGACCTTTTACCAGAACTGTTGTTGCTCTTTTAAGTACTTCATGGCAAACTGTTACCTGGCCATCCTAGTTTTGCTGCTAACCAGTGGTTTGCATCATGCAGTGCAGCCTCTGTATTTCTGTTCATGAAGTCTTCTGTGGACAGGGGTCATTGACAAATCCACACCTGGCTCCTGAAGAGTGTGTCTGATCTGTCGGACAGGTGTTTGGGGATTTTTCTTTATTGAGAGAATTCTTCTGTCAACAGCTGTGGAGGTCTTCCTTGGCCTGCCAGTCCCTTTGCGATTAGTAAGCTCACCAATGCTCTCTTTCTTCTTAATGATGTTCCAAACAGTTGATTTTGGTAAGCCTAAGGTTTGGCTGATGTCTCATAACAGTTTTATCCTTGTTTCTCAGTCTCATAATGGCATCTTTGACTTTCATTGGCACAACTTTAGTCCTCATGTTGTTAAACAGCAATAAAGGTGATGGAAAGACTGGAGGAAAGACTAGTTGCTGAGAGCTCTCTTATACCTGCATTAAGGAGGCAATTAAACACACCTGAGCAATTACAAACGCCTGTGAAGCCATGTGTCCCAAACACAGCTGTAATTTCTACACGGTGAAACCAAAATGCTCTCTGGTTGTGGTAAGATGATTCAATTGCCTGATAAAAGTTGGGAAGAAACTGTCCCTGAATCTGGAGGTGTGCGTTTTCATACTTCTATAACTTTGCCTGATGGGCGAAGGGAGTGGCCAGGGTGCAACTCATCCTTGATGCTGCTGCTGGCCTTGCCAAGGCAGTGTGAGGTATAATTGGAGTCATTAGAAGGGAGGTTGGTTTGTGTGCTGGCACTGGGGTCCATACTGCTCTGGGGCCAAGAATTCCCGAGACATCTACATTCCTTAATCAATCAGTGGTTTATATGGGAACTGTGGCCCGTCATGTGCGACTGACCCAGCATTGAGCCCATGCATTGCAGCATCTAGTATCACTCCTTCCAACCTCCAAAGAAACCGTTCCAAAGAAAGCTCTTCCAAACGTGACACATTCATTTTGATTTGATTTTCTCAGGTGCTGCTAGATCTGCTAATTTGTGATTTTATATCAAGATTGAAGCATCTGCAGCCATTTTGATTTTCATCAATAACGTTTTGCAACTGGGAGCAAAGCACAGTAGAGGGGAGGAGCGGTCATGTTTGGGTGACAGGGTTGTTGTATTCTGGTGCCGTCACAGAGACCAGGCTACAGTTACAGTCATTACCGTTGAAAGCAGGGTACAGGTTTGCAGCCAGGTTGAGGTTGAGCCACAAAGCTGCCGGGTCCTCTCCTGAGGCCTCCATGGTGCCGAGCCGTGCCCCAGCCATGGGCTCCATCGGCTGATCCGATCACTCGTGCTCCAATGACCCGAGTCACGGCGATGATGCGGTGTGTGTGTGTGTAGATTGCTGCTTGTAATTCTGCAGACAGGATTTGGTGAATGGGCTGAGAAATGGCAAATGGAGTTTAATCTAGACACGTGAGATGATTTGTTTGGGCAGCACTGGTGCGCTAGGACATAGACTGAATGGTGAAGTGTAGGAGAGGATTGACAAACAATCGCACTGTGGATGGAGCACAATAAATTGTTGAAGATTCCAACGCAGATTGTCAGCATGGCTGGCAATTTTCTCGATAATATGAGTCAGAAGATGTGTCCTGGCCAGTCCATTCCCTCCCCAGATGCTGCCTGACACACTGAGTTCCTGCGCTTTGTGTTGTGATTTATCACCATTGTTAGGGAGAGGGGGCCTTAATGGTCAGGGCATTGAAAACAGAAAACAGGGTTAGACACAAAAATCTGGAGTAACTCAACAGGGCAGATAGCTTCTCTGGAGAAAAGGAGTAGGTGACATTTGGCTTGAGACCTTTCTTCAGACTGTGAGTCAGGGGAAAGGAAAACGAGAGATATAGACGGTGATATCGAGAGATATAGAACAAATGAATGAAAGATATGCAAAAAGAGTGATGACGATAAAGGAAACAGGCCATTATTTACTGTGAGCTAGGTGAAAACGAGTTACAGACAATGAAACTAAACAAGACGACTGAAGCTAATACGACAGGTGGGGGTGGGATGGACAGAGGGGGGATGTAAGAGTTACATGAAGTTAGAGAAATCAATATTCATACCACTTAAAGTTAGAGAAAGGTGCTGCATGCTGCTGTGCTCACTGAGTACGGGGAGGTTGATGTGTAAAGCTGCAGCAGCTGAGGCTTTCATTCTTCCCACTCACACCCGTGCGTGTAACAATCAACTATAGACTTGCGGGCATGTGGCAGGGTCACTGGGGCACTGCTCCCCACAGTGGAACACGTGTGGAGGGGCTGTGGTCGAAGCATATAAAGGGGAGGGTTGCAGATATATTTCCCCAGGTAGAGGTGGGTTTCAGGGGGAATGGAGGGGGTATGAGGGGAGGGGGTGGGCTGATCACCTGGAGTACATTTGGCTGCTCACTGGCAGCACTGCACTCTGTCCGGGCAAACTGGACGCTAACTGCCTGCGTGAGAAGGCAGGGGTGAGTATCATGGGTGGGCGGGTGTCCACTGGTCAGCGTGGTCGGTTGGTCAGTCATGCTGCTTCCATGCCTTGCCTCCATTGCCCAAGCAATGCTGATTGATGCAGACTGAGGAGTGCCGTTACCTCACCCTGGTTAGTGTAGGAAGGAACTGCAGATACTGGTTTAATCCGAAAAAAGACACAAAAAGCTGGAGTAACTCAGCGGGGCAGGAAGCATCTTTGGAGAAAAGAGATTGGTGATATTTTGGGTCGAGACCCTGAAGGGGGGACTCAATCTGAAACATCACCTCTTCCTTTTCTCTGGGTCTGGTTGGGTGTGAGCTGACGACTAGCTGATCTTTCACTGGGTTTCTCTTCTTGCACCCTGATGCTCAGTGGGTTAGTATGGTCAGAGTGAGGTGGTGCCAGTGTGCTGCTAATCTGCTCTGCTCTGCTCTGCTTCCAGTGTCTTTGAAGGGGAATTATCAGAAACTATTCCGGTGGTGCATGCTTCCATCGCGGGATGCCGGATCATCGGGAGGATGTGTGTTGGTGAGTTTAAACACAGATTGGTTATGTGATTGCTGGGCCCCATTGTGCTCATGGCGTTGTGCAGCATGAAGATGTCCATTGGCCACTGTGTCTTTCCTACCCGTAAGCACCTGTGTATTGTATACGTACACATGCCACTTGCCAGCACTTGGCCTCAGCCTCCCACACCACGGACATTCACACACACCAAGGTACGATACAGGAATGTTGTGTGACAACATCTCCCCCCCGCCCCCCCCACCCCACTCCCTCCACTGATACAAATCACACCGGCCAATAATTTCCAGTCAGAGTCAGAAATTGCAGAGATAGATCGTCAAGGCCTGAGCCCCCTCACCCACCTGGGACAAGAGACCCAACACCACCACTTGCTTCCCAAACTGGCCTTGCACATTAGTGTCGCCCACACCGATCTCACTGTCCCCAGTGCTGTATACTGATACAATGTTGAGTACCCTGCCTATAACTCCCTCCTTTATCTTTGAATTATCTTGAATTACCCACTTATTTGTACAGTATGTATAAAGGCCTTGGGATTGTCTTTAATTAGGCTCACCACATCTGGCCCCGCTAATTCCCTGCTTGAATTCTTTCCTGCTTTCTTTGTAGTGTCTGTCTGATTCATCCTTCTAAACCTTGTCTGTGCCCCAGCAAACCAGCCCTGACCCCAGCGAACCAGCCCTGACCCCAGCGAACCAGCCCTGACCCCAGCAAACCAGCCCTGACCCCAGCGAACCAGCCCTGACCCCAACGAACCCACCCTGACCCCAGTGAACCAACCCTGACCCCAGTGAACCCACCCTGACCCCAGTGAACCCACCCTGACCCCAGTGAACCAAGCCCTGACCCCAGTGCCCTGACCCCAGCGAACCAGCCCTGACCCCAACGCAAACCAGCCCTGACCCCAGCGAACCAGCCCTGACCCCATCGAACCCACCCTTACCCCAGCGAACCAGCCCTGACCCCAGTGAACCCACCCTGACCCCACCCTGACCCCAGTGAACCAGCCCTGAACCAGCCCTGACCCCAGTGAACCAGCCCTGACCCCAGTGAACCAGCCCTGACCCCAGTGAACCAGCCCTGACCCCAGTGAACCCACCCTGACCCCAGTGAACCAGCCCTGACCCCAGTGAACCCACCCTGACCCCAGTGAACCAGCCTGACCCCAGTGAACCAGCCCTGACCCCAGTGAAGTGAACCAGCCCTGACCCCAGTGAACCCGCCCTGACCCCAGTGAACCCAGCCCTGACCCCAGTGACCCGCCCTGACCCCCAGAACCTGACCCCTGACCCCAGTGAACCCGCCCTGACCCCAGCGAAACCGCCCTGACCCCAACCCCGCCCTGACCCCAGCGAACCCGCCCTGACCCCAGTGAACCCGCCCTGACCCCAGCGAACCCGCCCTGACCCCAGCGAACCCGCCCTGACCCCAGCGAACCCGCCCTGACCCCAGCGAACCCGCCCTGACCCCAGCGAACCCGCCCTGACCCCCACCCCAGCCCTGACCCCCGAACCCGCCCTGACCCCAGCGAAAACCCGCCCTGACCCCAGCGAACCCGCCCTGACCCCAGTGAACCCGCCCTGACCCCAGCGAACCAGCCCTGGTGACCCCAGCGAAAAACCACCCCAGCGAACCCGCCCTGACCTCAGCGAACCCGCCCTGACCCCAGCGAACCAGCCCTGACCCCAGCGAACCAGCCCTGGTCCAGGAAAACCATTCTACTCCACTCAAATCTTTCTTTTATGCAAAAGGTTCTTGAAACGTTTTCATTCCTATGCTAATCTTTCCTGATGACTTGCTCCTTAAACATGCTTGCTCCTTCAGAACATACCCAATTTGCGTTGAATGTTGCTGCCAGGGTTCTCGTTGTGGTTGGGGTTCGGCTGTGGTCCCAGTGTGGGAAGGGTGTGTGTGACACTCGCAGGGTCGATCCTTGCTGCTGCCGCTGCTGCTGTGTAATTTATTCCACTTGACTGCAGTGCTGGGCTGATGGAAGTGACAGCCATGAATATTTAATGTTTGCAACGCTGTGATCCTGGCTGGGATGGATGTGGAGCCCTGCCTGCCTGCCTGTGTAATGTGCTCTAAACACTGATCGCAATTGGATTGCGTGCATTCCCCTTGCAATGTGTCACTTCATAATTGTCATCTTTAAGGTTATATCGTGGGTAAGGAGTTTAATTTCTTCTGGTCGGGCTGGAAGTGTTCCTGATTTGTGCTGTTTCCTCTGCCTGCTGCCTCTGGGCTTTGGCAGCAGCTTCGAGCACTCCCATACAAAGCTGCCCTGGGGCAAGGGTCTCCCTGCCCACCCTCTCCCTGCCTCCGCTGCTGTACCTGGGGGTTAGCTTAGTGTGTTCCCTCCCCTTTGCTCAGCTCTCACTCAATACATCAATGCTAAACACTTCTGAGATTACCCGTCCTCATTTGCAATGCAATCGTTGTGCAAATGGCCAAAGTGTACAGTCTTCTCCTGCAAAAGCTGTCTGTTTTACAATGATATTTTCTGGCTGCTGCATTGTCCAACATTAAATAAAGAAAGTAGAAGAATATAGAGCCATATGTTTGGGACTGATGTATAAAACAGGCCCAGCACACTCTACAGCTAACTCAACGGGAAAAGGAGAAGTGTGGTCAGAGTGTGGACTGATCTCAGCTCCATCTCCCTGCCCTATCTCCGCATTCCATCACTACCGCGACCTCACTAAACATTGAGTGCAGGGTTGACATTCTGGATGAACCTGCATTTGAATCTGTGCTGGATTTGGTGAGAAACCCGTGTACGGTTGTGAGAACAGCACAGACAGAGGCCCTTCCTCCCGGCCACCCCCAGATGGTGTTTACTCTCCATTCAAACCTCCTCCCAGCTTCCTAATCAGTAGAGACACAGGAGACTGCAAATACAAAACACAAAGTCTGCAATTCTCAATTCTCCATCCATCATGGACTTGTCTAATGGAGATGACCTCATTACCGCTGGGTGTTGAAAATATTACAGCGATAGTTTTAAATATTTATCATTGCAGTCTTGCTGGGAACCCATGTGAAGGGAGTAAAATGTACATTCTGGTGCCCGCGAACATTGTAGGCATCTTCCCGTACAGTTTGTGTGAATGAAGTGTTGATTTATAAGGAGACCACCCTCTGGAGGCATTTTGGGGAACACCAGGGGCCAGTGAGCTTGCCCTCAGAGTCACACTTCCACTTGAAGGGGCCAGTCTGCTTGCTCCATAACCTTAAGGGCCTGCCCACTTGGCCATTTTTTTCGTCGACTGCCGGCGTGATTGGCTGATGTATCAGGGTCGCCGAAAGATTTTGAACATTTCAAAATCCAGCGGCGACAAAAAAAATGTTGCGACACCGCGCATCAATGCGTCGCCACGCCGCAAATATTCCGGTGACCTGTTACGTCAGTCAATGATGCCGGCAGTTGCTAGAGAAAATCGCCAAGTGGGACAGGCTCTTTATGCCTGTTATCACCGTGTTGTAGAGGTAAACTTTGTTATAGATCATAGCGTTTGTGTGAATGGTGCATGGTCCTGATCTAATGAATGGTGTTGGTTGCAACAGGTAACCGGCATGGGCTGCTGGTGCCCAACAATACAACTGACCAGGAGCTGCAACACCTGCGCAACTGTCTGCCCGATGCTGTGGCCATCCAGCGAGTGGAGGAGCGCCTGTCCGCACTGGGCAACGTCATCGCCTGCAACGACTACGTGGCCCTGGTGCACCCCGACCTCGACAGGGTAAGTCTGCCCTCTGCCCGCATTGCCCCGTGGTGGGCATGGTGCAGGGGACCAGCGCAGTGCTGGGCAGTGCCGTCTGGGCAGTGCTGCCCCTGGGTACCATTGGCACTGGGCACCGTTATTGCCTGTATCTTTGGTTCTCCCGGACCTCAGCAGGGTGTGGGTGCTCTCTACTCGCCATGGTCTCGGGATACTGATGGAGCAGGGGCCAGCATGATTTGTGGTCTGTGCTGAGTAAGGGGTGGGGGGGGGGGGGGGGGGGGGGGGGGGGCAGGTAGACAAGACCTCACTCCAACGTTCCATCCAACCCCAGCAAGTCTCACTTCAGGCAGCACGTTTTATCTTTACTCGCTTGAGTTCGAGTACACAAGACAAAGACAAAACCTGGAGGCTGCGGAGGACGAGGAGGAAAGGAGGTGCAGACAAATGCGATGTGGATGGGCTATAAGAAAGAACTGCAGATGCTGGTTTAAATCGAAGGAAGACACAAAATGCTGGAGTAACTCAGCGGGTGAGGCAACATTTCTGGAGAGAAGGAATGGACGACCTTTCGGGCCGAGACCCTTCGCCCATTCCTTCTCTCCAGAGATGCTGAGTTACTCCAGCATTTTGTGTCTACCTTCGGCTGAAATGTAATGTTGAGAGGTATGAAGTATTACATATTGACAGGGGGGGAAAAAAGAGGAGAGGTGATATTAGCAGGAGGCACAAACAGGGGTCATGGCAACCTTGTTCTGCATTGGGGCCAGGACGCACGTCTGTGGGCGGGCGGGTAGCGGGCCATATCTATCACGTGTACACAGAAGGTGCGCGGCCATGCCGGCGTCTTTGCGCAGGATGCGGTACAGCCACAGCTCGGCGGGCCAGATAATTACGGGGGGGAAATCCGCCTGCGGGCCGGATGATTTTGGGTTACGGGCCGCAGGTTGCCGACCCCTGATCTATGCACTATTTGTTGAAGGTTTCTGTTTCAGTTTATTGCCACGTGTACCGATGTACAGTGAAAAATGTTGAGGTGGGGGCAAATTGAGTCAGTGGTTAAAATACTTAGCAGTGCATGGGGTACATGGAAGTCAAGGTGAACCTTTTCAAAACAGTGGTCTAATCAATACTGGAACATCGTGTTCATTTCTGTGAGGAAAAACTGCCCTTTAGGAAGGAACAATATACAAGGGATCTTGAGATGCAAACCCTGAAAGTGGCAACAGAATTAGATAGTGGTAACGAAGGCGTATGGTACGATCACCTTCATCATGCAGGGCATTGAGTAAGAGACTGGAAGTCCTGTTACTGCCGTATAAAACTATGGTGGACACGAAATGCTGGAGTAACTCAGCGGGTAAGGCAGCATCTCTGGAGAGAAGGAATGAGCGACGTTTCCTTCTACAGACTGATTAAACTATGATTTGTTCGCATTTGGAGTATTGTATGCAGCTCCAGTCACCCCAGTGCAGGAAAGATGTGGAGGCTTTGGGGAAGGTGCAGGTTTACCAGGATGCTGCATGGATTAGAAAATCTTAGTTCCGAGCAGAGATTGGACAAACGTGGATCATTTTCACTAGAGCATCAGAGGCTGAGAGGACTCCTGATAGAAGTACATAACACAGGCGAAGATAGGGTAGACAGTCAGAAGCTTTTCCTGAGCTTTACGGTGAGAGGGGTAGTGTTTAAAGGAGTTGATTGGGGCATGGTCATTTTACACAGTGCGTGGAACCCACTGCTAGGGGGGGGGGGATGATGGAAGCACATACATTCGTGGCATTTGCAAGCCTTTTAGATTGGAAGTTGGGGATGGAGGGACATGGATCACACGCAGGCAGAAGGAATTCGTTTAACTTGGTGTGGTGTTCAGCGCAAACACTGTGGGCCAAAGGGCTAGTTGCTGTGCTGCTCTAATCAGTCTGTGGCGTTCCAAGTAAACATGCGCCCGCCCCAGGGAATCACCAACACTCCCGCCATTGTGTTAGTGACGGCTCTTCTGATTCGACATGCTCTTGTCCACCCAGGGTAAACATTCACTGCCTTGTCAAGCGCCTGTCCACATGTGCCTTAAAGATATGCAAATGTTCCACTCTGACCGCCCTTTGAGGGAGAGTAACAGATGAGATGTCAGCACCACTCTGGTGCAGGGGTCAGGAACACGGGGACATAGTCAAACCACACCTCAACAGGCCCTTCAGCCCAACCTGTCCGTGCCAACCAAGGTGCATGAGGTAGTCCCATTTCTCCGCGTTCAGCCCTCTCGAGCTTTCCCCTCTATTTGTCTGAACGTCTTTTAAACGTGTAAAATGTGCCCATCGATAGAATTAAAGTGTTAATCATATTGCTATGCAACACGGAAACTGGCTCTTATGCCCAACTCATCCCCCCCCCCCCCCACATTTCCTGGTGTAATCGCCCCTTCCCCCCCCCCCCCCCCCCCACATTGTCTGTGTAATCCCCCCCTCCTGCTTACCTCAGGCCAGCAGGGGTTTGGTTCTGAGAAGATGCATCTCCCTGCCTGCTCCATATGGAGCTGAGCTGGGTAGATTGCCAACAATCTGGTGAGTGTTGTTGCCAGCAAGGTTACTTCAATGTTAGGAAGGAACTGCAGATGCTGGTTTAAACCAAAGATTGACACAAAATGCTGGAGTAACTCAGCGGGACGAGCAGCACCTCCGGAGAGAAGGAATTGGTGACGTTTGAAGAAGGTTCTCGGCCCAAAACGTCGCCCATTCCTTCTCTCCAAAGATGCTGCCTGTATTGCAGTATTTTGTGTCTATTTTACTTAAATGCTGTGTTTTAGCCCCTTTGCACTCGTGTCCTTGGACCACACAACAGAAACATCAGGGAAATAGTTAGTGTAGGAAGGAACTACAGATGCTTGTTTAAACTGAAGACAGAAGATTCTTTCAGTCTCGACCTGAAACGTCACCCGTTCCTTCCATCCGGAGATGCTGCCTGTCCCGCTGAGTTAATCCAGCATTTTGTGTCTATCTTCAGGGGAATAGTTAGGCGGGTTTAGGGTGATTGATTTAGAGAACTCTCCATATTGTGGTGTCTAGAAGCACCTTTGTTTGCATGCATGCCAGCTGATTAGACGCGAGCTGTCACCTCCCCCCCTTATGTCATGCCGTTTCATTGAGTAAAAGGATTTGGAGTGTGAAGATTCTCACATTTTTGAAGGAGAAAGTGTTGGATGTTGTAGCCATGGCAACAGCTCTAGAATCTCTCCACTGAGTTGGAACGGAGACTGGTTGTTCTGAAGCCACATCCAGGAGCCGCTCCTTGGAATAAAAACAAACGGTTTCACAGGTCAGGCAGCATCTGTGGAGAACAAACAGACTGAAGGTCTCAGCCAGTGATCCTCCTCCACAATTGGATAATGAGGAAAGCAGTGTGTCGGCATTGAGAGAGGGGGAGTGATAGAGCTGAGGAAATGGAGACCACGGTGTCCAGGACACATTCAAATACTAACCAGTCAGGGCAGCTAGAGAATATAAAATAAATCTGGAACAAAACAACATGCTCCAAATACCCTGCTTGTTAAGTTGCTGCCAGTAAGCGTTTCATTCATCCTTTGTCAGAGCATATGACAATGAAACACCCTTGACTCAATCAGACAGCATCTTGGATAGACAAAGCATGAACGTTACAGGTAGATGTGGGTGACTGCATCACAACTGGCCGCTGTTACGTACAGGGATCATCGTTGGAGGCAGTCATAGAGTGATACAGTGTGGAAACAGGCCCTTTGGCCCAACTTGTCCACGCCGACCAACATGGTCGCAGCTACACTTGGTCCCACTTGCCTATGTTTGGCCCATATTGCTCTAAACCTGTCCTACCCGTGTACCTGTCTAATAGTCCTGTCCCATTGTACGAGTTCATTCCAAGAGCTCTCCCGAGTTTTAAAAAAAACTTGTGGTAAGCATGGGGAATTAACGTAGCGGGTACGTCGGAGCTCGGGAACATCTCTTAGCGACTCGTAACGCTAACGGCAGGTACTCGGGAAGACTCGCTAATGGCAGGTAAGCTCAGGAAGACTCGTGAAGATTTTTCAACATGTTGAGAAATGTCCACGAGAGCCCCGAGTACCGACGAGCGGCCATTACCGTAAATCTACGAGTTCGAATCAGGGCAAACTCGGGAGAAACTTTTGGAATGAACTCGTACCGTGGGAAAGGGGTTTAATTCCTTTGTAAACGTCACAATAATCCCTGCCTAAACTACCTCCTACAGCAGCTCATTCCATACACTCACAATCTCTTGTCCCTCGGGTTCCTAGAAATTCTCCCCCCCCCCCCCACCATAAAACCCATGTCCTCTGGGCGAGAGGCTCTGCATCTATCCGATCTATTCCTCTCGTAATCTTATACACCTTGAAGATTACCCCTCATCCTCCTACACTCCAGGGAACAGAGCCTGCCCATCCTCTCCCTGTAGCTCAGCCCTTCGAGTCCTGGCCACATCCTCGTGAATCTTCTCTGTACTGTTGGGAGACCAAGGCGGTGGGTCAGGGCGGGAGTGGGCGTGGCCAGTGGGACCGAGGCACTGAATGGAGGCGTTCAGCACAGCCGCATTCCAATTGCCTTTGGTTCCTCCACTCGAGGACAAACCGCACAGATGTGTAAAGATTATGCGTGGAAACAGGCACTTCGGCCCATCGAGGCCATGCCAGCCATCGGCCAACATCCACAAACACTAATCCCACAATGTTGTCCACATTCTGATCATCTCCCCCACACTCTGCAGCTGCACACACATGGGGGGCAATTTACAGGGCCGTGTAATCTGCAAGAGAAGAGACGGGAGCTCCTGATGGGCTGAATGGCCTTGACCTGCTCTTGTCTGCACACGTAATCCACAGCCCGCCACACAGGCTGCAGAGCTTTATAAAAATCCTGAGGGTAATTAGTTGCAGCTGCAGGAAACGGGGTTCGCTGGATAGAATCCTGGTCGGCATGGACTGGGTGGACCAAAGGGCCTGTGTCTGTGTGTTTATAACTGAATTTATCAGGGAAAGAATGATACCAGGAAAGATTAAAGTGGCAATGTGTGTGTGGAACTGAATGCTTCTCATTTGTGTTCATTATGGTGGTTGATGGATTTGGCTGCAAGGGGGACATTACTCCTGAATGAGATGGATTAACAGTGGTGACCATGGACAAATCCCAGGGCCCGATCCCAGGCCGTGTGGGGGGGGGGGAGGATTGAGTGTTTTGTGGGGGTCTGCAATGAGAACGTTGTGTTGTGGACCCGTTGCATGTGGCAATGAAACACTGTTGACTAGTTTAAGACCAGCAGTGGGAGAGCGACTGATATTTGAGGGCAGGGCAGTTGAAATCTGGACTGTCTACGGGGTGGAGCCAAGCATCCTCAACATTGAAGAAGGATCCAGCACAGAAACTGGCCTTCAGCCCACCTGCTCCAAGCAGATCATCTACAAATACTAATCATTAACCCCAGCAGGAACTCAGTGGGTCAGGCAGCATGTGTGGAGGTCAAAGATTCCAACGTCTTAGTCCCTGGTGTGTACCTAGTGGCGGGTTATGGCAAGAAGGCAGGTGAATGGGGTTAGGAGGGAGAGATAAATCGGCCATGATTGAATGGCGGAGCAGACTTTAGGGACCAAATGGCCTCCCATCACATGAACGATGTTAACCCCATCTTTATTCCCCCCGTGTTCTCAATACTCCCCTGGGATTCTGCACCCAGCTACACGTAGGGGCAATGTCCAGAGGCCAGTTACCCTCCCAACATGAGCGCCACTGTGGATGGCTTGCACAGGTGGCTGTGGGTTGTGTGGACAGTGGGTCAACAGGCCGGTTTATCCATGTTAGATAATCAACCATTGTCTGTATTGATGTTTGAGGGTTTTATGGAGAAGGTGGGAGCAGGATCTGGATTGGGTGAGCAGCCATGATAGAGGCAGCAGTTCACTTGTACCTCCTCCAACCGCATCTACTGCATCCGTTGTCCAGGTGTCACCATCTGTATGTACATCAGCGAGAGACCAAGCGCAGGCTCGGCGATCGCTTCGCCCAACACCTCCGCTCAGTCCGTCTTAACCAACCTGATCTCCCGGTGGCTCCGCACTTCAACTCCCCCTCCCATTCCCAATCTGACCTTTCTGTCCTGGGCCTCCTCCATTGTCAGAGTGAGGCCCAGCGCAAACTGGAGGAACAGCACCTCATATATTGCTTGGGTAGTTTACACTGCAGTGGTATGAACTAACTTCAGATAGCCCTTGCTTTCTCTCTCCATCCCCTCCCCCTTCCCAGTTCTCCCACCAGTCTTCGTGTCTCCGACTACATTCTTTGTTCCGTCCCCTCCCTGGCATCAGTCTGAAGAAGGGTGTCAACCTTCTCTCCACAGATGCTGAGTGTGAGGGGTGCTGGGTGGGTGGGCACAGGATGAGTGGTGCAGGATCAATGAGAGAAATACATTCTAGAACCATCCAAATACATCTTTCAATATACCAGCCTACTAATGCCGACACCCCTTGCAACAATTCCAGCCAGGTCTGTCAGTGCTGTTCAGCCTCTCCAGAGCACAGAGCACGGACCTTCCTGAAGAACTTTATAAGTCAGCACGGATCCTTTACCATGCAAGCCGTCTGCTCCAATTGTTTTGCAATCATGAATTGGTGAATGTTAAGTAATCTAGTAGTTTAAACGCAGCAGTTTGAAAGGCAAGTTGGGAGGATCATGGGTATGGTGGAAGAATGTAAGAGAACTGCAGGTGCTGGTTTAAATTGAAGGTAGACACAAAATGCTGGAGTAATTCGGTGGGTCAGGCAGCATCACTGGAAAGAAGGAATGGTGACGTTTCGGGTCGAGACCCTTCTTCAGACTGTATGGTGTAGTTGCAGTGGTGGTCAGGTCAGGTCAGGTGTGACTGTACTGAATGCCAGTGCGCTCGGAGACTGAGCCCTCTCCCCGCCCCTGGGTCCCGTTCCTCTGTGCCCACTGGTGTGGGGAAGCAGCGCGCTGACACAAGGGTCTGCGTTCACCCACCTCGGCATGTCCAGCAATGGATGCCAGCATGATGCGGTCAGCGATGGTACAGCGGGCACTCCCCATCCTGCCCCAGCCCTCCACCATGTGTGGGAGTCAGTGGAGGGCTTTGAAACACCTGTCATTATTGCAGTGTCGCGTCCCCCAGTCTTTAGCTGAACACAGCCCTCAAGCAGCTTGCCCCTTGATGAGAAACTGAAATGTTGCCCCAGACACACACGCTGGAGCTTAGAATACTGTGGCTTCACTGAGAGATTAGATTCGAGGCGTGGAATAGGAGTGGTAAGAACCTGTCTCCTTTTGCTGGGAGATTGAGAAGTCTGAAGAAGGGTCTTGACCCGAACGTCAACTCCAGAGATGCTGTTTGACCTGCTGAGTTACTCCAGCTTTTTGTTTCAATCTTCAGTTTAACCCAGAATATAGTCATAGGCAGCTTTGACCGAGAGAGCTGGTTCCTGGCTCCAGACGCCCTCTGCTGCCTCCAGCTGCTCACTGCAGCTCGCCGCTCCCATTTACAGCCCCTGCAACACCAATGCTTGCCGTTTACAATGGGAATTCTCAGTCTTGCTTCCACATCACTTCATGGCCCTGCCCCCTTCCTACTCAACATGTTCACTCTGAACCATCACAACCTCACCCCTCCTGGTGTAAACCAGCAACAACTCATTCTGTAGCAGGTCAACGTCTCACAACTGTGGCACGCAGTGCCCGTACGGTTCCCTCCCCTAGTACCCTCCCCTGGCACGCCCACTCCCCACCCCCCAGCCCCCTGATGTGAGGAGGGGGAAAGGTGGGGCGTAGGCGTAGGGGGAGGGGATGTGAGGCGTAGATGTAGGGGGTGGGGCGGGTAGGGGTAGGGGGGCGGGGATGTGAGGCGGGGGGGGTGTGGGGGGGAGGGGTGTGGGGGGGGGGGGGGGGGTGTGGGGCGAGGGAGGTTTGATGGGATGATTCTCACACTGTGGTGACTGTGTGTTTCTCCCCTGTGGGAGAGCAGGAGACGGAGGAGATTGTGTCGGACGTGCTGAAGGTGGAGGTGTTCCGGCAGACGGTGGCCCAGCAGGTGCTGGTGGGCAGTTACTGCTGCTTCAGTAACCAGGGCGGCCTGCTCCACCCCCAAACCCCCACCCACGACCAGGACGAGCTCTCCTCCCTGTTGCAGGTGCCCCTCGTGGTGAGTGCCCCGTCCCCTATCCCCTCCCCACGCCCATGTCCCCAGTCCCTCCCCAGCTGCATGTCAACCCATGCCCACCTCCTCCTCCCCGTGTCTCATCTTATGACCATATAACAATTACAGCATGGAAACAGGCCATCTCGACCCTTCTAGTCCGTGCCGAACACTTACTCTCACCTAGTCCCATCTACCTGCACTCAGACCATAACCCTCCATTCCTTTCCTGTCCATATACCTATCCAATTTATTTTTAAATGATAAAATCGAACCTGCCTCCACCACTTCCACTGGAAGCTCATTCAACACAGCTACCACTCTGAGAAAAGAAGTTCCCCCTCGTGTTACCTCTAAACCTCTGTCCCTTATTTCTCAAATCATGTCCCCTTGTTTGAATCTTCCCTACTCTCAATGGAAAAAGGTTATCCACATCAACTCTCTGTCTATCCTCTCATCATTTTAAAGACCTCCATCAAGTCCCCCCTTAACCTTCTGCGCTCCAAAGAATAAAGACCTAACTTGTTCAACCTTTCTCTGTAACTTAGTTGCTGAAACCCAGGCAACATTCTAGTAAATCTCCTCTGTACTCTCTCTATTTTGTTGACATCTTTCCTATAATTTGGCGACCAAAATTGTACACCATACTCCAGAATTGGCCTCACCAATGCCTTGTACAATTTTAACATTACATCCCAACTTCTATACTCAATGCTCTGATTTATAAAAGCCAGCACACCAATAGCTTTCTTTACCACCCAATCTACATGAGATTCCACCTTCAGGGAACTGTGCACAGTTATTCCTAGATCCCTGTGTTCAACTGCATTCCTCAATTCCCTACCATTTACCATGTACGTCCTATTTTGATTTGTCCTGCCAAGATGTAGCACCTCACACTTATCAGCATTATCTTCCCCCCTGCCGTGTCTGAGAATCCCCACTCCACATCTCATCATGGATCGACCCACCCAACACACTGTAGCACCCTCCTTGGCCTGGCCTGGCCCGTTGCCCAGGGTTCCTGTTTGCAGCCACTCAAGGACACCAGGATGCCGTCCCTCAGCGCCAGGGTTGGGGGGGAGGGGGGTGGGGAGGAGAGGCACAGTGACCCTCCCCCTGGTCACTGCTGCCCCAGCACCTAACCACCCTGCACACCGTCGCTGCTCTGGCACTCTCTGTCCCTCCACACGTCCCCTCCGCTCCTCACTCTGCCCCGGGGTCTCGTCCCTTTCACCTGCACCTATTGTTGCTGTCGCGGTGCGGCGGGCCCTGTGTGACGGTGTGCTGTGTTGCAGGCGGGCACGGTGAACCGTGGCAGTGAGGTGATCGGGGGGGGGCTGGTGGTGAACGACTGGTGTGCCTTCTGTGGCCTGGACACCACTAGTACGGAGCTGTCCGTCATCGAGAGCATCTTCCGGCTCAACGAAGCGCAGCCCAGCGCCATCGCCACCACCATGAGGGACTCACTCATCGACAGGTGAGTGCTGGGGCCAGCCTGGAACCCCCCCCCCTCTACCCAACCTCTACCCCTCCCTGTACCCCACTTCTCCCCATCCCTCTACCCTCCCTGTCCATCTCCCCTCCCCATCCCCCCCCCTCCTCCCCATCCCCCCTCCTCCCCATCCCCCTACCCCTACTCTTCCCCCTCCCCTCCTCCCTGTCCCCCTCCACACCTCTCCCCTCCCCGTCCTCCCCACCTATCCCTATCCTTCTCCCCCTCCCCCCCCCCTCCTCTCACAGGACCACGGTCTGAGCTGAACCACTGAACGGAAGCCGCCATCACTGTGTGGATGTGGTCAGTGGCAGCCCCTCCTCAGTGGCCTCGGCCTCTGGCACTGGGGAGTCAGCATGGTGGTACAGCAGTAGAGTTGCTGCCTCACAACGCCAGAGACCCGGGTTCCATCCTGATTGCGGGTGCTGTCTGTACGGAGTTTGCACGTTCTCCCCGTGACCGTGCGTATATTGTCTCTGTGGCGTTCCGGTTTCCTCCCGCACTCCAAAGACGTACAGGTTGTAGGTTAACCAGTTCACTGCCAAGTTTGTTTGTCACTATTGGTCATGACCCGAGTAAACTTGGGGGTGGCACTGAACAGGTTAATTGGTTTTGGTAAAATTGTAAGCTGTCGCTGATGTGTAGAATAGTGCTGGTGTACAGGGTGATCTGTGGTTGGCGTGGGCTTGGTGGGCTGAAGGGCCTCTCTCTGCGCTGTATCTCTAAACTAAACACAACACATGGAGGCTGTCCACAGCCCCTCCCACTCCGGAGATTCACCACTTGGCATATTCCTGCTCGCTCTATCCAGGGCTCCCGCTGCTTCCCCCTGTGGTGCCCTGGGCCGTGAGAGGCTGGGCTCACAGCCCCGTCACGCTCTTTAGATTAGCCTAGAGATACAGCACGGAAACAGGCCCTTTGGCCCCCCGGGTCCGTGCCAACCAGCGATCCCCGCTCATCAACACCATCCTACACCCACAATGGACATTTACCGAGCCAATTAACCTACAAACCTGTGGAAGAAAGAACTGCAGATGCTGGACAAAATGGAAGGTGGACACAAAATGCTGGAGGAACTCAGCGGGTAAAGGCAGCATCTATGGAGAGAAGGAATGGGCGACATTTCAGGTCAAGACCCAAAGGGATCGGATCCGGGTCTCGGGCGCTGCATTCGCTGTAAGGCCGCGACTCTACCACTGCGGCACCACGATCGCCCGGACCTGCATCCCCCCCTCCACGTGGTCTGCTCTCTGATTCCCAACGTCGCAGGCTCCTTGTCCCACCTTCAGTGGGGGCTTTTAGACTTTACATTTTAGAGATACAGTGCGGAAACAACAGGCCCTTCGGCCCGCTGAGTCCGTGCCGACCAATGATCACCCCGTACACTGGTTCTATCCTATGCACCAGGGACAATTTACAGTCGCCTACAAACCTGTCAATATGAACGTGCAAACTCCATACAGACAGCACCCGTGGTCAGGGTCGAACCCTGCTCTCTGGTGCTGTGAGGCAGCAACTCTACTGCTGCGCCACTGTGCTGAAAAGTGGGAGCTGCGGGCACTGTGGTTGCCGGAGGCTGACATGCACCACATGTGGGAACATGCGCCACACTCAGCTGTAGGTGTTGCAGGCAGTGGCGAGCTGGCCGCACTGCACACGGATGCCCAGTTCCTGCACCTACCCTCTGGGAACAACTCTGGGCATGGGCACTGGGGAACATCACTGGGCAGTGACTGGGACAGTGCCTTCCATTTGCCTCCAGCGCCCTCTCCCAGTAGCCGTCTGTATCCGGCCATGTTTTATTTATTTACGTGGTTCTTTGCAACGTTGATGAATGGAAGTTCGGCCCATCGAGTCTGTGCTGGCTCACAAAACAAACCCCTCAAACCGCCCCCCCCACCCTCCCCACCCCCCCCCTCATCCTCTGCCCACTAGAGCAGTGGGGTACCTACCACTCTCCACAGCTTTAGAATGTGCAAACTCCACACAGACAGTGCCCGAGGTCAGGATCTACCTTGGACCAGGACTTGAGGCACTGCACTACCTGTGTAATGAATGGTTACTGTGTGCTGGCCAGATGTTGGCCTTTAGTGGAGTGATGCTGACATGTTTTTATTCTCTCCCTCCCCTTCTCACTCCCTCCCCTTCTCACTCCCTCCACCTCCCTTACTCCCCCTCCTTCTCTCTCTCCCTCCTCTCTCCTTCCCCCTCCCCTCCCCTCTCTCTCAATCCCCCCCCCCCCTTCGCTCTCTCTCCCCCTCCCCTCTCTCTCTCTCCCCCCCTCCCTCTCTCCCTCTCCCTCTCCCTCCCCCCCTCTCTCTCCCTCCCCCTCCCTCCCTCTCTCTCTCTCCTCTCTCTCTCTCCCTTTCTCTCTCCCTTTCTCTCTCCCTCTCCCCTCTCTCTCTCTCTCTCTCTCTCTCTCTCTCTCCCCTCTCTCTCTCCTCTCTCTCTCTCTCTCTCTCTCTCTCTCTCTCTCTCTCTCTCTCTCTCTCTCTCTCTCTCTCTCTCCCTCTCTCTCTCTCTCTCTCTCTCTCCTCTCTCTCCCTCTCCCTCTCTCTCCCTCTCTCCCTCTCTCTCTCCCTCTCTCCCCCCCCCCTCTCTCTCCCCCAGCCTGACATAGGACGCTGACCCACTGGCTGGGCTGTGCCGGGACTGGCAGCCGACCGACAGTGCCACCGTCGTTGTTCACCTCCCGTTTACCACGAACAAAGTCTGAATGTAAAATATAACATTGCTGAATGGTCAGTGTCGATTAAACAAATAATTTGCTATTTACTATAAAAAGATAAAGCCTTGGTGTTTGAGGCCACGTTAGTGTGATTGGTGATCAGGTGCTGGTGAATGGGGGACTCTGCAGCAGGAATTGCTGGAGGGAGAAGCCCCCAGTGGGGGGAGGCGGCCAGCACGGAGACAACTCCAGGATACACCAGATAGCACGCCACAAACACTCCTTACACTAAACTGTGCCTCACCCCTTGTCTCTCTACCCCGCCAGCTGTCGCGTTAAGTGGAGAAGGCAGGAGAATGCGGATGAGAGGGAAAGATAGATCAGTCATGATTGCATGTTGGAGTAGACTTGATGGGCTGAATGGCCTAATTCTGCTCCTATCATTTCTGATTTATAAACTGTCTCGGGCTCTGCGGTCCTTGGGCAGAAACCATTAGCTTCATCTGTCTTGATCGGGACCCCGGTTCTAGATTCCCTCACAAGGGGAAACTACCTCCCCACATCCACCGATGGGACCTGTTTAGATTAGTTACTGAGGTACAGTGAAAAGCTTTTGTGTGCTAACCAGTCAGTGGAAAGACAATACATGATTACAATCAATGCATTTACAGTGTGCAGATACATGATAAAGGAATAACGTTTAGTGCAAGGTAAAGCCAGCAAAGCCCGATCAGAGATAGTCTGAGGTAGATAGTAGTTCAACACTGCTCTCCATTGTGGTAGATGATTCAGTTGCCTGATAACTGTCCCTGAATCTGGTGGTGCATGTTTTCATATCTTTTGTCTGATGGGAGAGGGGAGAAGAGGGAGTGGCCAGGGTTTCACTGGTTAAGCTGCTGGCCTTGCCCAGGCAGCATGAGGTTATAAATGGTTCTTTGCAACATTGATGAATGGCAGTTTGGCCCATCGAGTCTGTGCTGGCTCACAAATCAATCACTGCAACCTGCCCCCGCCACATTCCCACCACCCCCCCCTCATCCCCTGCCCACTAGAGCAGTGGGGTACCTACCACTCTCCACAGCTTTAGAATGTGCAAACTCCACACAGACAGCGCCTGAGGTCAGGATCTACCTTGGACCGGGAGTTGAGGGAATAGAAGGGAGATTGGTTTGTTTGATGGTCTGGGCTGCGTCCACAATTCTCTGTGATTACTTGTGGTCTTGGATGGAGCTGTTCACAAACCAAGCTGTAATGCCATCTGATAGTAAAGACCACTCAGTATGTTGTTTCAACCCAGAGCCCACCAAACCTTGCCCTGTACAACAGCTGCCAGTCCGGGTGTTTGTGGGACCAGCCGCTCTGTACTGCATCGTCCCGAAAGAGCAGTAAATGAAGGGTCAAGACCCTTCTTCAGACTCCAGCATCTGCAGTTCCTCACTGAAGAAAGGCCTCGACCCGAAACGTCACCCATTCCTCCCCGCTGAGTAACTCCAGCATTTTGCGTACATCTTCGGTTTAAACCAACATCTGCAGTTACTTCCTACACAGTAACTCTTGTTATTTCTCACCCGGAACATGGTGACATTCCCGAGTATTCCCACTTCTCCTCGGCAGGCCAGTGGTGCCCGGGTCCTGATCCCCGTCCATGGCCACGGTGGGAGCCACGTCACCAGTGATCGTCCCCAGCACCAGCGTACTGCACTCTGCTTCACATACTCCCCACCCCAGCTCCCCCCCCCGCCCCTCTCTCCGCGACTCCCCACCCCACGTCTCTCTACCCCTGCACGCCCTGGCTCCCCACACCACAACCTCCCCCACCTCACCATCCCACATCCCCCCATTCTACTCTTCCCCTCAAGGTCTCCACCCGTGACTCTGCCCCGTCTCCCCAATGCTGGGTCTCCTCCACCCACGGCTCACTCTCTATAGCTTTATCTGCCACATATGCAACTGGACAGTGACATTTATTTTGTACATATTACATGTGCGGGTGTTGCCACTTTTGGTTCCATTAACCAACATCCGGTCGGCCCACGTGTTCGATGTAATAATAATAATACATTTTATTTATGGGCGCCTTTCAAGAGTCTCAAGGACACCGTACAAAAATTTAGCAGGTAGAGGAAAAACATGTAAGGGGAATGAAATAAATAGTAGAGACAAGACTAGTACACAAAGTAAATACAGAATTCAATACAAAAACACAGTATGAGGC